>NC_136885.1:17839143-18086296 GCF_949152265.1 Phoxinus phoxinus
CCCCCTTCGCATGTGAAATGAGCTGCAATGGCTTGTGAGTTTGCTGCAAATACAGTTTCTAACTGTGCAAAACAGCCCTGAAAGCTCTGAAATGAAAAGCTCAAACTTTGCAGTGTGACTAAATCAGATACAAAAATGTCCAACAGCAGCACTGGCAACCTGTTGGTAGAAAAGAGCTGACTACAAAACATACATAATGAAGTGATGTCATATATAATGCAAGAAAAAAAGTGAACAGAGTGAAACCATAGTGCAGCTTAAGATTTATTAGACAGCGTGTATTACAATGAATGAGAGTGAACATGAAGAGGGTAGAATGTAACTCTCCACAGTACACACACACACACACACACACACACACGAGCTGTTTCATTATGTGCCTTGAGGAACGTAGAAATAAGACCAAGGGGTTAGTGGTGGCCTTGAACCTCCTAAAATAGACACAAACAGTGAGGTTATTGTTTTAGAGAGAGAGAGAGAGAGAGAGAGAGAGATGGAAGGGGGGTGGGGGGGGGCGAGAGAGAGAGAGAGAGAGATGGAAGGCGGGGGGTGGGGGGGGGGGGGGGGAGTGAGTGAAAGAAAGAGAGAGCAAATCAAAGGATGAAATAAAAAGTTAAGGGGTTTCACACATAACTTTCTCACTGTAACTTGCTCACTCCTTCACACACCAGTACTTCAACAACCAGTTTCAGCTCTTTCAAAGAACCAAGAAAGACAGAGGAAAAGAGGGTGGAGAGGTATGCGATTGAAATAGAAAATGTTTGCATAATTTCTCTTTAAATTCCTGCCACTAAAAACACCTGCACTCAGTGCAGTTCAGCCCACCACAAAAAAATCTGTCATCATTTACTCATCCTCATGTCAAGGCTGTAAACTTGTCTTGAACATTGGGGGGTAAACCAAAGTTTGTTTGTTTTTTTCTTCTCTTTTTTTGCGAGTGGGGAGGGGGCAAATTTTTTATTTAAAGGAATGAAATAATTAATTAAAGGATTAATAGGGTTAAAAAGGGAATAAAAAAATGCTACATTTTTCTTGCCTTGTCTCACGAAGGCTAACCACTGGATATTAGCCTACTGTAAGTCGCTGACCATTTAGGCCTAAATGTTAAAACAGTTCCAAATATTAAGTGTTTAGCTACTTACATCTTATCACACACTCTTTCACGGTTAAAACTAAAGCTGAACGTTGGAGTTTATCCCTCTTTTCCACCTCTCTTTTAAATCGTTTATGACAGCCTAAAGCGGCAGTGTCCATTTTACTCTCACTTTTTATTCTTAATGAAAAAAAATGACAAACTCGTTTATATTGAGTACACACACACACACACACACACTTTACGTGTTGTGAGTGTTAATAATGTGCAAAATATAGGTACACAGAGGAAAAGTGGAGCATCCCGCATCCCAGAGCTCAGAGTATTTGTCTTCTCATCCTCTGATCATTACCCTTCTATTTCTCCTCTCCATCTCTCGCTCTCTGAACTTCACTTATTCACTCAATCCCTTGACAAGAGCCACTCATCCCCTATCACTCTCTCTCTCATTTAAATTACCATCTCAAACTTCTCACACTCCTGCAGTCAAACACTTACATGCTATTTCCACTCTCTCTTTTTAACTCACTCACTTATTCGATGGTTTTCATGCTTTCGTGATAATATTTACTATACCCTACCTCTAAAGCCAAACTTAAAGAGATATTTTGGATTTAGGGGTGAAAATTATTTAATGAATAAAATTAATGAAATTAATTCATGAGAATTCTGTTATTATTTACTCACCCTCAAATCGTTCCAAACTTTTATTTTTGGATTAAATATCCCTTTAACCCTCACACAAAATGACATTATTATATGTAAAGCAAAACATGATTTGTGAATCTTTCAAATAGTGAGGGCCACTTAAAATATCCAAGTCGGAAAGTTTTTAATACATTTGGCAAGGGCAAAATTTGACCCTCACAACACAAGTATAGTCACACACATACACAGCCTCTCTCCAGTTAGTGTTAATGTTCCGACAGGTAGGTGAGAAGATGAGAGTTCAGCCCTCCCACCTTAACACATTACTGCTCAGAGTGTGTGAGTGTTTGTGTAAGACTTTTAGAGGACCCATTACTTGCCCCTGGGGAACCCCTTTTCACAAGGTCGCTTCTGTCAAACAATGCAATCTTGTCGAAGATAAGAAATATCAGTCAAGTGACGCAATCGTCTGACGAGTCATTGACAGGTTATATCACCCCATGTCACTAAGTATTTCAGCGCTGTGGCTGAACGCCTGTAATGCAGGAGTAGTAGGGTTAAACGCACTAAAGTTACAGTAAAGCGTGTTCGTGTACATGTGTATGTGTGCGTACATATACGTGGGACTGGGTGTTTCCTGGAATGTGTCACCATTGCGGTACAGGAAGTTAGCAACTGTTCTGCACCACAACAACATCTCTGCTTCCTGTATATGTGCGTGCACGCGCGCGTGTGTGTGCGACAGATTTTGACTCAGAGCATCTTATGAACTAAAACATTTGTCACTGTCCTCGCATTTAAATCAGATCTGATGAGTCGCAAACTTTCAACGAAAGTCACCCCAACTGACACATAAACATTTCGCAGCATGGAGTGATAAAGATAATAAAGAAAAACAAGCAACAGGCACAGTGTGTCGGTGTGTGTGCGATTGTGCGTCAGCGCTGACTCAATGCGTGAGCGTGTTTGTAATTCAGCCTTCACAACGCAAACAATCTCTCTCCTCCATTCCCTTGCTTTCTCCATCCTCTCCCTCCCTCTCTCTCTTGGACACCGTCTCTTAGCAACCAGACACTTCAGGCCTAAAAATAAACCCCTAGAAATGAAGAGAACAAGAAATAAAACATAAACGACAATTAATCCTTTCACCAGAGCGTGAGTCTCAAATAGAAAAGGTAGGAGCCAGAAAGGAGCACGAAAGAAATAAGCCAGGCCCAGGAGCAGAGATGAAAGAAACCGAGAGAGCCAGCAACAGGTATTTGTTAGTTTTCTCGTGCACTTCTAGCTTGCTGGGAAGTAAGCAGGCTTCTCTCAGAGTCTACAAACACACACACAGTATATTAGTGAAAACTCTTAAAGCCGCAATGGTTTTCACACTAAGACACTGATATTTACTCAACTTCTAAACCTTAACCTAAAAAAAAAAAATCCATTGATTTGGTGGATTTGTGAGTGAAGACCACTAGAAATGTTCTCACAAGTTGGACATGATTCAGTATATGTGAGCAGAAACAAGCAAAATACTCTACTCTCGTTTAGTTTTGACTTTGGTATAAAGTCAAAGTTCTTCTTGTTCAAATGTAGCAGGGAAAGGGAAAACCCGCTCTCCTAAAATTAACCAGATGAACACACACTTATGCATTCCTAACTGAATTACAATAGTGGCAGAGAAAACCTGATTCACACACACATGCTTCATTAGCACACCTGATCTAAACGGTGCGGTCCCACCACAGACTTCCTCTTTGCCTGGGTGGAGGATAGAGAGGAAATAAATATCCAATACGTAAAGAAGAGATAATAAAATCAGTCAAACACAATAAAACCTCTTTCTCTGTGACAGACTTTTATCAAACATTAATTACAAAAGCACTGTGCTTGGCAACTAGAACTGAGGGCAAACATACAATGAAATATAAAACACACTCTGATGGTTTGATAAGTACCAAAAGTAGCAACAGATCTTTTCTTCCATATTGTGATATCCGAATGAAAGGGATTATCGAAAAAATGTAGGGAGCTTCCAGTTAAGTTAGTTTTAAGTCATCTAAATAAAAAGAGAAGTCCGGCATACGTCACTAGAGAGAAGTTTGTAGTTTCATCAGAAGATCAAGATGATGTTTGTTTAATAAAATTGAGGTTAAATGTATTTGTTCACAATAAGATCAATAATGCATTTAGAAATTAGATTAGGTTGTTCTTGATCTTTAAAGACATAAAACTTGCTTCTTTTAGAAACAGACAGCTCAGCACGCAAAGATAAGTAAACGAGTCCGATGTTGATTCAGTAACCTCTTAAAAGATTCAGTGAGTTCATTCAGTGAATGATTCGTCAGTCTGATTCAAACCAATAATAGATGAGTTTGGGAGTCTTACTGAATGATTTACTAAAAGAACAGGCTCAGAGTCATTTGTTGTGAATCAGAAAAGGCTGGTCACACTGTATGTTTTGTTTTTTGTTGTTTTTTCGTACAGACTGTGGCAACTTAATAGAAAGATGTGTTTAACTGTCTGACTTGAATGTGATTAGATAAAAAGAATGCTTACAACCATCTCCAATGAAATAGGCCTATACATGTAGTAGAGAATGATATGGTGTATATATACAGTGGCCCCAAAAGCTATTTGGGCATTCAAATCAAACTTTTTAATAAAGCAACATTGTGTCTTGTTAAAGCAGTCATTGAAATGGTTAACTGTTATTAAATGGTTAACAAGTGTACACACAAACCCCCTCCCATCGGAGCACAGCACTTTTATCACCCTCCTCATCTTTGTTTGTGTACGGCAGTCTGACTTGCGTCTGTGTGACGTGTAACAGGCCAAAAATACTCCCTCTTCTTTATCTCCATCACCCCATTCCTCACCCCTCCTTCCTTCACCTCCATCAGCCCTGTTCTCCCTCTCTTCCTGCTATTCTTCTACCTCTCTAATTTTAGATAGTGGGGGGGGGAAGCCCGTCACACATATGCGAACAATCTGAGAGAGCGAGAGAGACAGGGATATGAGTGTTTCTATCCAAGTTACACAGTTGTAACACTTGTAGTTGGTGAGAAACTTCTATAAGAGGTATGGGAATGTGTGTGCGCTCAAGGTCCAAAATGGCCTTGTTGTTGCCTCGTCTGTCTAAAGTGGGTGAACTAATAAAATGTACTGGCTATTTAGACTTGTTTTTATTTATCATAATAAGAATAATAAATTATATATTTTAATTAAATTGTATCCGTTTCTGCTTAGCATGAGCCGTGACATTTCAATTGGTAGACAGTTTATAAGTCTTTCATTCGCATCACTTACATCAGCGAGGCTCAGATTATCATTCTTACAACTCAATATAAACCATATTTTTTAATTCATTTTAACTGGCAAGTAACATTATTTACTTACCCAAGCCAATTTTTACTCGCATTTGGCGCTTCCAAGAATTCATTTTGGACCCTGTGTGTGTGTTTGTGGGAGCGAGGGGACAGAGGACAGGACACAGCGTGTATGTGTGTTTGAGTGTGTGACCAATGGTAAACATGCACAGAGCTGGAAGACATGCAGCGATACCGCCTGTCACCATCATACACACACACACACACACACACACACACAGGTAGACGTGTTTCTGTGTGATGGTGGTGTGATGGTGAGCAGCAGGACGGCTGTGCTCCATATCTCAGAGATGCTTAAATGGATCTGCTCAAGCTGATTAAAGCCCTGCTGCTCATCATTACATAACACTCACCTCACTCAAACCACAGGAGACCTGGATTACAGCCACCGCCGTGTGTGTGTCTGATCACACTGTATTAGTTCAGTGTGTCTCTTCAGCATGTCTAGATATTCAGTCAGTGTTGATCTTCTGCTAAAAGTGTGTGTGGATTAGTGATGTCCATGGATGGAGAAACACACACGCACGCGCACACACACACGCACGCGCACACACACACACACGCGCGCACACAGCAGCAGGGAGAGATCTCATTAATTGCTGGAATGATTGTATTATCAGGGCAGAGTGTTTTGGGTCCAGATCTCACCACAGCCATCCATCTTCCACTCATCCTGTTGTTTGTCTTTCGCTCTCGATCACTATCTGTCTCTCTACCTCCAATCACCTACCTCTGTGTCACTCTTTCCATCACCTGTTTGTCTTCCCTGTCTCTCTCTGTCCCATATCTCTCTTTCTCTGCCCCAGTTCCACTGTCTCTTAATTTCAAAGTACTTTGCTGGAGAGATTGCAAAGCATGAATACACACAAAAAAGCACAAGCAGTGACACAAAATAATCATCAACATCATTGTCATTATACAATAAATAAATACATAAAATTATAATAAAGCAATAATAATTTGAATAATAATAAAACAAAACAAATGATAGCAATAAAGATGATCTCTTTCTCTGTCCTTGTCCCCGGTCTCGTCTCTCTCTATCTCTGTCCCAGTCCCCCTGTCTCTCACTCTTTCTCTGTCTCTCTGCCTCCAGGGACAGATTACCCTCCTCGGCTAGAGCAAGTAAAGGCTGCTACATTATGCAAGACACTGATGATGTAACCACGCTCACTCACTCCTCTCAAACACACACTGTCTCACCAAAGCAACAAGCATCAGCTACTGGGATGTAGAGAATCAAAACAACCATCATCATCATCATCATCATCATAAGGACTGCTATAGTAACAGCATCAGCCTTGTTAAACATGATTCCACTTGAAACACACGTAACACTCAATGACCCTCAACCAAACTATGTGTATTTTTTAAAGCAAACCAACTGCAACATGAATTTATTTGTGGCTCTTAACACTACCTTTCTGTCTGTAATACATCAGTGTTTACAATAGTGAGGACGATTAGGTCACAAAAATGGGACTTTATTGCAACTAAGTAAACAAAGTTTACGTACATTTGGGTGTTTCATCATCATTATCAAATAGAGCAAGTCACATTGCTAACCTACTGACCAGTTTAGCACTACAACGAGGGAGAGACAGAGATTTCTAACTCGATTATTGCTGGACTGGTGTAGCCTATGGTATTATGTAATTGGAAAAAGAGTACACAAACACACACACACACACAAATGCATGCATACAATGTAGTTCTTTTGGCAGAGATAAGAAGCTAAATTGTCCAATCAAATCACTTTATTGTCACTAAACCATATACATGTGTCAATAAACACAATACACATATTACATTATGAGTGTACGAGATGTATAAGTATTTGAACATCTACACACACTTGGCAGTCACACACAGTATGGGATGGAAAATAGTAGGAAAGTACCCCGCCCAGGGGAATCCCATCCAAAACACATCTATCCTAACATAACTTTATCCACACAGACACACACACACACACACAAACACACACACACACACACACATCTATCCTAACAGAACTTTATCCAAGCAGACACACACATACACATACACACACACACATCGAGGCATTGAGTTACAGTACCAGTGGCAGAGACAATGGAAGTGCACATTTCTCAGAACACACACCTTGCTGAGTCATCCAAACACACACACAAATTCTCCAATACTTCAAGCATACTGATGCTTGAAACACCACAGATATCTTCAACAAAGTACTACAGAGGCTCTAAAAATCACTTCATGAATTGTTGCACACACAAAGCAACACAAACACAAGGCTGCAAACCGAGCCCCTGAGATAACACAGAAATAACATAGTCTCTGAGCAGCAGGCCAGGGTAAACCTTATAACTCTCACCACACATTAGCACAAAATGGCCGCTCAGTCAAGCTGGTTTCATGCATTTCTGTAAAATAATCGTGGCATAAAATTTTCAGATCTTCCTCATTAGTTTAGAGCATAGGTCTGATTCCCCCAGTGGGGAGATTTCCTTCTTTCACAATTTCCCACAAGTGATCAATAAAGTACTTATCAGGTCTTATCTTACATGCCAAAGGTAGCGACTTGTTGTACATTTACAGGTGAAGTGTGTAAAATTCCTATCACAAATGTTTAGGTTTCAGCTAATACATGGGCAATAGATACTTTTTGTGATCACTGTGCATATTATATACACAATATGTACAGTCTTTACTGTAATATATTGTGGAGTGGACCTTGTTTAAATACTAGCCTACTGTTTGGAGTCTGTAAGATTTTTAAAAGTGTACTGTTATGCTCACCAAGACATATTTATTTTGCCATTAAACAGTAAGACAGTATATTTAAAAAATTTAGTTTATTCCTATGATCAGGCATTCAGAAAGCATTCTAATATGGTGATTTGCTGCTCAAAAAACATTTATTGTCATAAATGTAAAAAACAGTTGTGCTGCCTAATACTTTTGTGGACTGGAAACCGGGATTTTTTTCAGGATTATTTGATAAACAAAAAGTTCAGATAACAGCATTTATTTGAAATATAAAATCCTTTTTAACCATGTAAAATCTTTTAATCAATTGATTGCATCCTTGGTGAATAAATTGATTAAATTCTAAAAAAAATAAAATAAAATAAAAACGTACTGACCCCCAAACTTTTGAATGGTAGCGTATTATAAATAGATACACTATGTCTGTCAGTGCATGACATGATGCTGAGTTTTTGTTCAGATCTATTAAATGATCCTAAAACACAGTATTAATGCAATTCATAGTTTGGCTTTATCTTACATTTTTATTTTGTAGAACAGCAGTAAAGCAGTTAAAATATCAGATTATTTTTTAATGACAAGATACAATTAGTTCAGAGTGTATCGTCATGTGGTGCAACCCCCAACATTTTTTAAAGACATTTCTAAAATTAATATCTCATGATATTTAAAAAGCCTTTTTTGAAAATAATTGTGTGGATGCGTCTTTTCACAAATAGTTCCACCTCAAACTTCCACCTCTACATCCTACATTGAACCAGAGCGATGGCTTACTAAGAACTGTCTCTGCTTATTCAATTTGAGAAGAGATGCAAAACACTTTAAGCTACATGCCACTACAAAGTGTTAAAACAGTGTGAGGCAGGGCAGCCGTTCCTGTGACAGACTGAAAGCTAAAGTTAAAAGCCATGCTATGGCTGCTGTGCCGAGGGCCTCACGGTCTCTGTCCCGATCAGTTATAAACCCTAATCCCCTAAAACAACAAACACACACTGTTATGCAGGCAAGCCCTGAGCTGCCCTGCACTGCCTTACACTGCTTTAGAGAGAGAATAAACCGAGCGCGTCCCTTAAAACCTGGCCTACATGCGAGTGTGAGCATTGCATAATCAGCCAAACCATGTCTGAGGCTAAATATGGTACAGTTAAAACAATTATGAGGCAAGCACTTTGGCCAGAGATCACAAACACACACAAGAAGCTTAAAGCTGATGTCATCTAGCTACAGCCCAGAATATCACCCAGAGGCACAGAAATAAGCATTTGAGAGTGCAAAAAAGGACGTGTGATGTTTTAAAAGGCTGGCCACAGAAAGAAACCGAGAGAATATAATAATGAATGAACAGACTAATAATAGAGCTAATGGCTGACTGACTTCTTTCCAGCAAAGACACGCGTGTGTGACGGGCAAACGTGCCATTAACATTTGATGCAGAGAGTCGCCTAAATACAGCAGCTCTCAGACCAGTCGGATATGCATTATTCAACAACACAAGACATTACGCATCCGTGTATATATACGTTAAAAAAGAGAGAGCAGAAGGCCGTTAAGAGCTGGAATGGTTTGTTTTCTTGGATTCACAGAGAGGTCGCGTCATCCAGCGCAGAAATGGAGATGTGGGAATTTACAGAGTTTCTCTGAATGCTACAGCCTGTAGTTGGAGATGATGATGACACAGCACAAAGTCCACCTGGACCGAAAAGGCACTCAAATACTCACAAGCATGTGCAACCCACACCCGGCCTAAAAACAGGAGAGGGATGGAGGGAAAAGACAGAGAAAGAGAGAGTGATGGAAGATGAGATGCCACTGGGGTATTCCAGCATGGATTAGTGACAGAGAGGTTATGTGTGTGTGTGTAAGAGGAGTGGAGGGATGGAGGTGTAATCGATGGTTTAAAAGGTTTTCAGTCGCACCAAAACACACACACACACACACACACAATTCTTTCATAGCTCACTATGAAACACAAAACTCATCTGAACACACACACACACACACACAGAGTACATGTCAAGCACCAATATCATCTCTTCTGACTGTGGAAGTGTCAGAGGTGTGCACTGAAAGTCAAATGGCACTTTAAACCTGAAGAGTGTCATTTTTTTCAATGTTAAAATACTCGAAATATTTCCCTGAAAAGGCTGTGAATCTGCGGCGCTTTAATCTGCGAATGCTTTTGTTTGAGCATTCGGACCAGCCCAACGCAATAACAGTGCCTCAAGCAATAGCGTCACTTTTTATTCGATATTCGAATATGCATTCGAACATGACGTGAAATATCCGTAATCGAACTACAAATAAACTATCCGGTTTTTAAAGTGCCATGTGTAGCACATTTTTTACAGTCTATGATAAGACCGTTTGTTTTTTATTTTTTTTAAAAGCAAGTTATTTTGAAAGCGTGTTACAGGCTATGCATGTTATAGTCAGATATGACGGCGTGCTGCAACACGTATCACCGCAGATGATCTATTCATCAAGCGGCAAGCCAACGTGCAAACTATCGCAAAATCAAAGTGAAAGTAAGTCGCAGGCGCTTTAACACACAATAATAATAATCTTGATTAAAAGTAAAGAAAGTAAATCTTGCCAGGGCTGCCGCTCTCTCTTATTGCAGTCTTTGGTTTTGAAATGTTAGCTGATGATCAATAAAATGCAGCTCATATCTGTTGCTTTCGGTGACATTAAATCCATTAAATCTGCATATAGCGCGGGAATTGAAGATCGGATTTATATCCGTTTTGCAAAAACACATTTAGGCCTATGTGACCAGGTGTAAATGGAATAGTTTTGATAAATCAGATAGCTATCCGATCTGAGAAAACGCATGAAGTGGCCAGGTGTAAACAGCCCCAGCAATGCAGCAGACGGCCAGAGCATCGCCAGGCGTCCAACATCGTATGACTGCATACTTTCCTGCACAACCGGTCGGCACCTTGCCAGATGCACGTGTAAAGGCAAGGTTTATTTGCAAGGATATGAGGCCTATAAGTGTAATTTTGAGAGTCCTGTTTATGACTGTCAGACTGTTAGTAAAGTTTTGATTGAATCTCCGTTACGGGTTTTTTCTTTTTCTTTTCCGGGCGGGGGTGGGGGGTGGGGATAGATATTCGAATATATTTGAATACATAGCTTGGTATTTGACATCCGTTCGAATTAGATTTTTCTCAAAAGTGACAGCCCTAAAACCAATCATTATATTTTCTATTTCATTCAAGTGATGCAAATATTACACACTTAAGTAAAAAAAAGGCTGGATGTAAAGTATAGCTAAATTAAAAGCAGATACAACCTATTTGTTTAAGGACTTTCTCGTTTTTTTCTTTAACCCCAAAAGTATAGCTTAAGTATAGCTAAATGTTCACACATTGTTTAATACTGAGCTAGTAATTATATTATCTATGCCTAAATATTTTTTTAAATATGAATGTAACTAGTTTTGCTATTCACTATTCTGTGTAGTAATGCATAAATTACACACTTCAGCTTCAAAACATTTTAAAAACCAACTGAATATTTGTAGTGTTTGTATCTGCACAGTTATGTAATTTAATATAAATACAGAAAGGCATGTTTGGTTGAAATCCAGTCGGCCTTCCATGAACGTGCAACAGAATATTACAATTCAAACACTCTACACAACAAGTGTGCGGTATGCAAGGGTATAGGACATCCTCTCCTCGCAGCTCTGAAAACATTTTCCACCTGTCTTCCATCCAGGCCTTCATATGATTAACAGTACTTGCACACATGCAACATGCACACACTCGCCTGCTCATATCCAATATGTTACACACACACACACACACACACACACACACACACACACACACAGACCATCCCTTGACTAAACACATACACACCCTAACTGATGAATTAGAAAGTGAGTGCCGTAAATGCCAGTGACAAACTGGTTCAAAGTCAAAAAAAAAAAAAAACTCCAGTAAGCTCTTGAACAGGTTTATACACATGAAAAGAATAACAGAGAGAGTGTGAGAGAGAGAGAGAGAGAGAGAGAGAGAGAGAGAGTGAGAGTGAGAGTGAGAGAGAGAGAGAGAGAGACAGAGAGAGAGAGAGAGAGAACGAACATGATCTTGCATTCCTCAGAAGAGAAGGAAAGGGAACGAGGTACGGAGGAGAGGGGGTGGGGTGGGGTGTTAAAGTGGCGCCAGACAGCATTTGAATTCCCGGCAGTTGACCACACAAACACACACAGGTTTAGTGTGTGTGTATATAATGAATAAAAGTGCGTGCGCTGACTTTCATTATTATTTGAATTTGAATGGCATTGTCACCAACTCATACACTGTTACATTTACCTAACTAGCTAAATGTGGTCATACCACAGAAATCTATTGTTTTCATATTAAGCTAATCACTACAAAGTAATGCTACTGCTAAAAGAAAACTTTGTGTTCTAAAATGTAAAACAAAAAAACATGTAGCTTACTTTATAAATATTTTTATTTTATTTTTTATAAACCTATTTTTACAATTTAACTATCGGTATCCTTAAAAAGGGGCATCTGGGTCACACTCGCACAATGTAGGCAAAACATGACCTACTCACACCTTGTAGCAGCACAACAACAAAAAACAACACGTTTTAACAGTCACCCATGCATTCACAGGGAGTGAATCAAAGGTGGATAACAAAGAAAAAGGAAACCGTCTCTCATATATAGAGTGTATTGTGAGCAAAACACACCTAATCTTATCTGAAGAGCTTACGATCAGCACTTAACATCAGTTAACATCTCAACGTCACTGGACGCTGCACTCTGAAAAACGCACACATACGCACAATGCAGGTGTTGCACTGAGTCATGCTCATGACAATGCAGCCTCTGTAAACTACCTGTATTACATTTCTCTCTCCCAGCGCACACACACACACACACACACACACACACAGAGCAACATTCTTCCACAGCAGGCTGAATTTCATCAGGTTGAAGCACAGAAGCTCCTGATGACAGTCTGGACCCAAAACACACAATCCAACAGCAGCTTAGCGCTAATGAGCAGCACAAAACGTCTCGGGGAAAACAACTCGCCTAAGTACAACGTGACACAGTCCACAAACACAGTTGAGGCTTTAATCTTACTGAGAAAAAGATTTCAAATCATGTTAAAAGACTAACATGACCTAAAAGTTAAAAGCGTGTGTGTGTGTGTGTGTGTGTGTGTGTGTGTGTGTGTGTGTGTGTGTGTGTGTGTGTGTGTGTGTGTGTGTGTGTGTGTGTGTGTGTGTGTGTGTGTGTGTACCGCATCTGTAGGACTGTGTTCAAAACAAGGTCTGAAGCATCCGTGTTCAGAAATGCCTAAAGAAGCGAGCTTTTCCAAGAATGTGATTCGATGTGTGAGAGTTAGTGCTTGAGTAAATGAGTGTGTGTGTTTGGCAGAATGCTTTTCCTGGAATGAGTAATGCCACACAGGCTGCAGTGATTTAAGCTTTGAGCAGGAATGTGGGAGGTCCACGTTTTTTCTGCAAAACAAACCAGTGTGAGAGCATGTGTGTCAGCGTTAACAGAGTGAGTGTTTGCTCAACCATGAGAAGATTGCCCCATTATCGGTTGTCAATGGCACGTCCATCAATATCAACACTTTGTCCATTATTTAAAATCAATGAACATGGCTCACTATATATGTAGTGTACAGGAAAGAGTCTCTTCTGCAGCGTCCTAAATGAGTGAAAACAGATGTCCAAAATCTCTTTGCACAAAGCAATTATGTCCAAGTCTAATAAAAGGCTAATGGAGGTTTTCTCTGAAAGTGTAATGGAAAGCTGCAGTATGAAGTGTAAACAGTGGTCGGAAAGAGGTGTTTAAAACCAGCAGAAAAGGTCACTTAACCTTTAGCATTTCAATAAAACACACACATTAACATTCAGACACAGAATTTCATAAAAATCATTAATTAAAAAGTATTTTATCCTAGTTTTTGAATGAATTGTATTTCCCGGGCCAGCTTTATTCTGTGCAGTCTTGGGAATCTTTTTATGTTGATCCCGGAAGTGCAGCCAAAGAAGCGATTGCTAGTAAGTGTTTAGATGTTAAAGCGGATTTTTCAGATTAGTTCAACTGAGAAATGAAATAAAGAAAGGTAAAGTGACAGGACTAAGGGTATGTTTTCATGACAACGATGTAGTATGTACTAAAGAAAAGTTGCCAAAATAATGCCCGTTCACACAGATGTGCGAAAATGACTAAAAACGCTGTCTGTTTGCATGCCAAGTCAGTAGTTGGCGATGTCACTTTGTCAAGAAACACCCAGCGAACACGTAATACGCATGCGTGAATTGTTCTTTGAAACACGTTTTCAAAAAGCTTGTATTTTCAGGCCCCCAAAACGCTGTTGTCGTGTAAATGAACGGCCAAAACGCTTAAAACTATTCCTTTTCAGTTGAAAACGGTGTCGTGTAACATACTCTAAACCAAGTGCAGTTACTTTGTTTTAAGCTAGTGATCAATAAAGAAAGACACATGTTTAAATGCCATGGGATGGCATAAACAATTAACAATAGTCTCATTAGCATTGATATAATGTAAAATCATTTGTTGTGATATTTTTTAAAAATGACCTTACATTTTTTTCTTAAACATTTATGAGAAGACATTGCCGTTGCCGTCATCGGTTTCAAAACTGGGGAAAGGGCTGCAGCATTCACTAAAAAGATAGCGATACTTCAACATCCATAATGCACTGGGCCTGATCTGTGTGCAGGGATACATGACATTGTAATAACCCGGTTTGAAAATCGACAAACTTATCCTTAAAAATGCAAGTAGGAAAAACAATGATAAATTGGTTTGTGCTTGAATGGAAACCAAAAGGCACTGATGAGAATAAACCCCAAAATAAGCACCCTGACAGATTTACATGCTTTCATATAGGCCTCTGAGAGCATCTTCAGTGGTTTGTCATGTTAATGAACATCCTACTGACGGCTCTTCGGATATGTGAGGTATGCTATTGTGAAAGACATGCAAATATCCAACCACATAATAGAGCATCGGTTAAACTATTCTTTCTGCACAACACTTCAATCATCAACTTGATCTTTTGTTCTAGAAAACTGGGTACAAAGAGAGAATGCACTAAACTCACATTTGCCTTGGTATGATTAACATTATCCAGATGCTCGAAGGGAAAGAACAGAACAGAAGGGAAGGAAAGTGAGAGTGATGACATTTGACCTCACTAACTAAAGCGAACCGGAACCGTAATCAAATATTGTAAATCTGTAGTACTTCTGATTTGAAGAAATGGGGAATTACACAGAAGAATTTAGGAAATTAGATAAGGAAATGAAACCAGGCTGACGTGGTTCATGCGCTATGCTTGAGTATCATATGCAGTTGAGGAGATGGCATCAGGCCCTCATGCCATTGGCTGCGTGGCATGTGACCAACGGGGGCAGGGGCGTGTTGTGGAATGCAGGGTTAAGGGGTGCAGCTATGGAAGGTCATGAGGTCAGGGTCATATCATACACACACACACACACACACACACACACGCCCCCCTCCCCCCGATCATACACAGGGGCCTCTGTGCTGCTGTCAGTCCATAAATGACTCCAACACATGGACGCTCTCGCTCGTATTCTACGCTGCCCCTGTAACCCACTGACATGGCAAACACACACAAACCACTGTGCTCCCCTGATGGTGGACACACCATTATTGTTATCCAGGGGTAAAAACAAACAAAATACTATTCAACCCCTAAGGACCTCATTCATCCCTAGAAATACACCATCCGTACACTTCCAGTGAAACATTTATTCCCAATGCTCCCAAATCAGAGGTACAAGTTCTCCCAAGGCGAGCGGTGTATGAAAAAAAAAAAGTACAAACTGTATCGCAGCAGTGTTTAATACAGTCTCACACATCAATGTCAATGAAAAATCCTGCCAATGTGTGTGACATTTACAGGCGTTCCATTTGTGTTCAGAGAAATAGCATGACGGAGCAACCGTTTGATGGGCCTGATGGGAAACCAGGCAGTGCGGAAAATACAAAACACGCTGGCTTGCTGATTGTCTCGAACAAACACGACGCACATGCTGCCGAACAGGATACATAAGCATGTAAACACAGAGAGGTGCCTGCTGATGTTGAACTGGTTCCAGAGAGACCTGAACAACTGAGGCGGCTGCATAACACTGACTAAAATAGAGCACATGGTCTCCTGTGTGACAATGTGAACGAGCGATAAAAGGCTGCTAATTATTCCAAATTAACAATCTATTACAACTACAAGAAAACCGGCTAACAGTGAGCATGACAATGACACACTCACAAAAACATGTTAAATAAAATAAAGCAAAACACAAACTGAGCCAGGATTTGATATTAACTAGGTCAGTTTAGGTCAGATCAGGTCAAAATGTGATTAGCTTTGATTAGTGGTCGAACGATATATCGCCACAGCCATTTTTTTTAAAACATTGGCCGATACGTTTTTTTAATTGGCCGATGTTTTAGAAGTGGGACTTTTATTTTGAGTGGCGGCGCTGAGAATGCCTGAGAACGGCAGCGCCTGATCACACAGCGCTCATTATCCATCTTCATTAGTTTCAACTTTATGGTCTCTATTTAACAGTCATATCTAATATGTTATTAGATAAAACTGTTAAACAAAGAAAGTAAACAGAATGCGAAAAAAAATACAGCGTTAGCATTTATATTATTAGTAACAGGCAAATAATAGGCTATAATACTTTCTCATTTACCGTCAATATTTAGCAAATATGCAGCGTTATTTTAATGATTTATTTTTAAAAATGTATTTCATATTTATAATTTATTAAATATTAATTCAAATAAATATAAATGATGAATAGGCTTTATATCGGCCACCCTGCTCTCTAAGATATCGGCATCGGCCATCAAAAAAACAATATCGGTCGATCGTTTTGATATAGGCTGATTTTATTTATACAACAATTGGAATTAGAATATGATTGGGCGAGCAGAGTTATTTATGATGGAGTATTTGAATTATTCACTCAACAACACTGATTCATTCAGGAACAAAACAAGGGACTGTGTTTATGAGGGAGTCGCTGAATCATTCAGTCAACCGATTTGCTTAAACACTGATTCATACAAAAATAAAAAAACACTACTGTTAGACAAAACAGAAAAAAAAATTAAGTAACTGGTAACATTGTCTACATTTGTTATATTCTTGTTTATTAAACTATCACACTAGAGATTGGGCGGACAATCTGCTGATAAGTTTTTAATATTTTATTCTAGCACTGGTTATATTATCACATAGTTGATATCAAATAGCTGATATTAATTTATTGGAATGGTTAATAGCTTGTTTAATTATTCAGACTGAAAATGTATTTAAATTAATTGATTAAAGTAAACTTATTTTTTTAAGGATGCCATGCACAGAGTAAAAAGTAATAATATTGAATACATTTCTGACACTGATGGGTAAAACTTATCTCTATGAGAAATAAGGCCATATTACAAATCAAAGCTGCAATCTTCAACCACTGACTCTTCACTAGCGACCATCTCATGAGACAGCGCACAAATTACACAGTTAGTCTATTCAGGATAATGCCGTACTAAATACACACTGAGGCCTGATGGGTAGACCATAGTCGAACCACAGACACTTTCAGATGTTACAGAGGAAATTAGATCAGCCAGGGTCAGCTAATGCCTGTTTGTGCAGACACACATCACCCCGGAAAAGAAAAAAAGTCTAAAGAGGTGCGCATCATTCTCTGAATTCATGCAAAGTGGCAGTCAGAGAGTGAGGAAGTGATAAGAGCAGTGTTTAATGTCTAATGTGATTCATGTGGCGAGAGCTTTTTTGATGCTTTCGCTAGTGTCAGTGTTAAGGGCCGACAGACACACACATGACTTTTATCAGGATGCACACCATACTGACGCTGCCATCACCTCCTGTTCTCATAACAAACCACGGCTTTCAGAGAAAATGCTCTCTCACCGAAATGCACTACGAATTCATACCGCTGTGGGTGTTTGCAGGTAAGAACACAGGCTGAAGAGATACTAAAATCTGATAGAGAATGAAGCACTTGGAAACCACATCCTATACTCAGTACTGTATCTTCGTCTCACTCACTTGCTCGTTCGCTCTCTTGCATACTCGGCAGCTGAGCTCACCTCGTAACTATCGAGGTCAGAATGTGGCCTGCACAGCCGTAGACTGATAAAACCACAAGGTACTTGTAGTAGTTATTGCCACCTGACTTAAAGCAACATTGCATCCAGCCTCTGCATTTAATTACTGACGTTCAACTTTATAAAGTCAACATACAAATCCGTGTTGTCTGTGGATTTAAAATGTGTGACAAGATTTAGGTCTATTAGAGAAGGTCAAGAGGTCACCATTAAACATAAAATTTTGACTTTACACACCTTGCTTAATTAAAAATGCACACAATATAGCACTCCAAGTTTGGACGGTGTCGTCTAAACGAATCACAGCTGAAAGTGAAATGTGGTTTTCATGTGTTGACATTGGTATCAGAGCGTATATAACGAAATTATGAGGTAATATGTTTCTTTCAGGCCCTACCCAATAAAAATTAAGTTGAAATGAATTTAAAGGATTGATCCTTGCAGGTTTATGGGACATATTTTGGGCTAATCAGCACTATTTACATGGTTATTTAAAATGACTAGCACTATAGTGAGTTTTAATGCACAGTCACACACAGGCAACCAAGTGAGCAGTCTTAGGACTTTAAGTATTATTATTTATTAATATTATTAAAGAGTATTGCTTTAGCTAGGCTAAACCTGGTTATCAGTTTTAAACTCACAAACTGGAAATGCACGTTTGGCACTAGATTAGAGGGATTTGGGATATAATAATTTGTATTGTGCCAAGATATCACCGTCATTCACTAAATTAAAATTTTATACACAAAATTACATCACTGCATATAACAAAAATTTGGGGTCGAGGGAAAAAACACAAGCTTAAGGGAGGGGAGGGCAGGGTTTATAAAAGTGAAAGTGACCATGACGTGCTGCTCAGACTTCACGCAGAGCACGATGAACTTTATAAAGCTCAGTCTACAGCGCGAGACAAAACTACAACGCATCTCGCGCGCAACACTTTTGTTTATGACGTCGTGCGCTCGAGTGTTGATGGAATGTAATAACGTAGTTAAAAGTCCGTTAAACTTAGAGCAACGTGGGTGGCGGGGTACGACCGCTGAGAAAATCGTGATGTGAGAGAATTGATTGTGATTGAGAGAGAGGGGGAGAGTGTGAGTGTGTGTGTGTGTCTCAACATGGATTCCCAAACATGCCACAATAGGCCTCCTGAACACGGCTACTGAAACTTCCTGTAGTTGGCGGGACAGTAACTTCACAAGTATACTGGACAAGTGGATACATGTTACAAAATGAATACTTACGGCAAGTATGCTAACAATGATTAAAGTGAATTCAAACTACTGGAAAGCATTCATCATAAAAGTAGGCGATCCAACACCTAAAGGGAAATTAGTGCGCAGCTCTGTATTATTACGCTTCGCTGCAATTTACAAGCTTTAAGGCCTATATTAAAAATGTCTAGAAGCTGGGCCGACTGTAAAGTGGTCTAGTTATAAACAAAGTAGTGAAAACTTTTATTAAATACCCTGGTGGGAAAGCGGGGCTTCCATTTTGAATGTGCCATGCTACTGGTTCAAAGCTCGCGCTTGAGCTGCACACAGCTGGCACGCGCAGAGTGCAAGGAGGAACATTTTGGGGGAGAAAACTCTTTAACATTTTGTGGGGGATTCACAACATCGATTTCGACATATTTCAACGAACGACAAAAGTACAAGCTGCTGTTTTAAAGTAGTAGCCATTCAACAGTGTTAGTGCGTTTTGCGCTGACAGGACTGAAAGAAACAGTAGGCTAATGAAGCGTTCATTGGGGTTTGAATGTAACTATTTAAAGTAAAACCGCAAACTTGAGGACTTGTTAACATTAGAACTAGTCTACTCAAATGGGCACGCTGAGCTCGACTACTTGTCTATAGCAGTAGACTATTAGAGGTTATTTAAATGAATGGACAATTAGCATTATTTATTAGTGAAAATTGCCTTTCAAGTTCACGAGTTACAAATATATTAGATGAACCTGATAGTGTAAAAATAGAAACAGTAATAAATCGGTTGGTATGTCAGAGTAAGCCCTGGAAAAAACAGTCAACTTTTCTAAAAAAGTAAGTTGTAGTAAGTAAAGTCAGTTGTCAGTTTACTATCAGTTTTGACACTGAATAATACATAAGGCTGATGTAAAATCCTTACTTTTGATGCACTGGCCCAACAAACTCACAAGTCAAAGAAGTTGTGGCAGCACTTGATAATGAATGCCTGGTAACTTACCCGAGTCCCCCGGGGTTTTCATGGTGAAAGTTATCTGCCCCTAACACACAGCAAGCTGGGTTAAGTTGTCAGTTCAGCAGTGGTGAGACTCGGCCTCTCCCGCTCCCCCGTCTCCAAAAGGCCAAACTTTTGTCCAATGTTCAGCACTCTTGTTGCTCCCGTCCTACTATATCTGGTCTCTTTAAGTTACACGATTCCTCCAAACCCCCCGAACGACAGCGCCGAGTTTGGAAAGCGGTTCAGTAGTTCCACTGGCGCGACGGGACGGGGTGCAACTGAGTTCCGAAACAGCGCTTTCCCGTCTGTCCCGGGAGCGATCAATACAATCCCAACACGGTAGAAAAGCAGCACTCAGTGTCTCTCTGTTACATATGCGCGCTCTTGTGCCCAGTTGATGATTTTCGCAACATTTTATCCTTGTGTTAGTTTGTCATCTGCTCTCCCGAGGCTCGCCATTCGCAGTATATCAGTCAGTTTCCCATTCTCTCTCTTTCACACCGACTTTTTTTCCTTCCTCCACTCTCCCTAGTCTGAAACTACTCGCTGTCTCCTCCCCCCCATTTCTCTCTCTCTCTCTCTCTCTCTCTCTCTCTCTCTCTCTCTCTCTCTCTCTCTCTCTCTCTCTCGGGTGTCGTGTTTCGCTCGCTGCTGCCGCACGGGGCCGCCCACACGGTCGGGGGAAGGAGGGGAATGGGGCGGGAGGGGTGCCCGGGCATTGGCTGAGTCACGCCCCCTCACCACGAGCGGGGCTGGCGTCACTGCAGCACGAGGCGTCGTTATGGAGACCGCCATAGCCACTGTCCGTGATGACATCACATCCGCGTCCTACGAGCTGCAGAGAACTTGAGATTCAGCGTCATTGTCCCAGTGAACGTCAGCAACAAGTGCTTTTCGAGTTAATTAGCCCTCTTACTCTTTCGTTTAATGATAATCGTCTACCCACATCGAGATGTAATAGTGCAATAATGATTTCCGGAATTTATCCTACAAGATCAAAGACTGAACTCTAAGGGCCACTCAAACATTTTCTATCAAAACAAAATGTCATAATTATCATAATACAGATGTATTGTGGAAACGTTTTATACTTGTAAGGGTCAATGACACACACACACACACATATATATATATACACACACTCACACACATATATATATATACATATATATATATATATATATATATATATATATATATATATATATATACAGTGGGGAGAACAAGTATTTGATACACTGACGATTTTGCAGGTTACAGCTTACAAAGCATGTAGAGGTCTGCCATTTTTATCATAGTACACTTCAACTGTGAGAAACGGAATATTAAACAAAAATCAAGAAAATCACATTGTATGATTTTTAAATAATTATTTTGCATTTTATTGCATGACATAAGTATTTGATCACCTACCAACCAGTAAGAATTCCGGCTCTTACAGACCTGTTAGTTTTTCTTTAAGAAGCCCTCCTGTTCTCCCCTCATTACCTGTATTAACTGCACCTGTTTGAACTCGTTACCTGTATAAAAGACACCTGTCCACACACTCAATCAAACAGACTCCAACCTCTCCACAATGGCCAAGACCAGAGAGCTGTGTAAGGACATCAGGGATAAAATTGTAAACCTGCGCACACGGCTGAGATGGGCTACAGGACAATATGCAAGCAGCTTGGTGTGAAGGCAACAACTGTTGGTGCAATTATTAGAAAATGGAAGAAGTTCAAGATGACGGTCAATCTCCCTCGGTCTAGGGCACCATGCAAGATCTCACCTTGTGGGGCATCAATGATCATGAGGAAGGTGAGGGATCAGCCCAGAACTACACGGCAGGACCTGGTCAATGACCTGAAGAGAGCTGGGTCCACAGTCTCAAAGAAAACCACTAGTAATACGCCGTCATGGATTAAAATCCTGCAGCGCACGCAAGGTCCCCCTGCTCAAGCCAGCGCATGTCCATGCCCGTCTGAAGTTTGCCAATGACCATCAGGATGATCCAGAGGAGGAATGGGAGAAGGTCATGTGGTCCGATGAGACAAAAATAGAGCTTTTTGGTCTAAACTCCACTCGCCATGTTTGGAGGAAAAAGAAGGATGAATACAACCCCAAGAACACCATCCCAACCGTGAAGCATGGAGGTGGAAACATCATTCTTTGGGGATGCTTTTCTGCAAAGGGGACAGGACGACTCCACCGTATTGAGGGGAGGATGGATGGGGCCGTGTATCACGAGATCTTGGCCAACAACCTCCTTCCCTCAGTAAGAGCATTGAAGATGGGTCGTGGCTGGGTCTTCCAGCATGACAACGACCCGAAACGCACAGCTAGGGCAACTAAGGAGTGGCTCCGTAAGAAGCATCTCAAGGTCCTGGAGTGGCCTAGCCAGTCTCCAGACCTGAGCCCAATAGAAAATCTTTGGAGGGAGCTGAAAGTCCGTATTGCCCAGCGACATGCAGCCCTGAAACCTGAAGGAATCTGGTAAAGGTCTAGAGGAGTGGGCTAGAGGATTTGCATTTTATTTGCAATAAAATGCAAATTAATTACTTAAAAATCATACAATATGATTTTCTGGATTTTTGACTCACAGTTGAAGTGTACCTAAATTACAGACTTCTACATGCTTTGTAAGTGGGAAAACCTGCGAAATCGGCAGTGTATCAAATACTTGTTCTCCCCACCTGTATAGCCTGCATAATTTAATGAATATCGTTCATTTTGACATGAATCAAGACATGTTATGATCTACATGTCTACATTTGACCTGAATACAAATTTTCATAAAATGAGTGATGATATATATATTTTTAAAGATCTCAACACAGTCATAAGGGATAATTTTCTCGCCACACTTACTTTGATTTGGCGCATAAAGAGTTTTTAAATTGTTTTTTAAAACAAAATTGCTCCACACACACCCTTTTTTTAAATTTAATTCAGAGACTGAAAATATGTATTCGTAGAAGTGTATTCAAGTCATTTTCTGTTTAAATTTACATTAATAAAATATATATGTGATAGATAGATAGATAGATAGATAGATAGATAGATAGATAGATAGATAGATAGATAGATAGATAGATAGATAGATAGATAGATAGATAGATAGATAGATAGATATGATTGATTTCATCCATGGCTCCCATGGCTTTTTAAAATCTATATAGGCTACTGGGAAGATGAGAAGTATTAAAGGATCAGTTCACAAACCCGTAAGACTTACATTCATCTTCGGAACACAAATTAAGATATATTTAATGAAATCTAAATCCATATGAATGGTTTAGGTCAAAATTTTCTGAATAGACATATTCATATGAATTCGTTTTACGATCTCTTTATGAACTTTTATAAGCGTCAAAGTTGTAGTTGCGTAGCTGTCAATGGAGGGACAGAAATGTATTTGTTATGCAATTAATTTGTGTTCCAAAGCTGAACAAAAGTTTTATGGGTTTAGAATGACATGAGGGTGAGTAATTAATGACAGAATTTTTGTTTTTGGGTGAACTGTCCCTTTAAATATTCAATCATAAACACATAACATGACCTTCCTCATTTTCTTGCTCTTCTTTTCAATTAGATGAAGATTACCAGTAAAACAGAATTGCATGGCCTATTGACCACAATCCATTGAGTTCTGCTGGCACGTGCATGAGTATGAGAGAGAATGAGAATATTGCAGTGGCACTGCCAGTGTGAGAAAGTGTGTATGTGTGTGTATGTTTGTTTCCTGTATGATTTGAATGTGATCCATCTGCTCAAGCATATACATCCTGTTTTAAAGCTGAGCACCTGAACCATAAAAGGACCCCCTTCCCTCCCTCATGAAAAGTTTTTGAGTAAACGTGTCTCTCATGAGCAGCGTAGCATGTCTCCTGTTCTAGATTAGCACATCCTACTGCTAGAAAACAGGGGACGCTAGGGTTGGCACAACATATCTATGAAGTTGCACTATGTTATATTATCCATCCTTAAAAAGGGTTTTATCCTAATGAAATAAAGTCATTTTGAGCCATATTCTGCTCACCTAATTGCTGTAATCCCCATCATTCGACACTTTTTTTATCTTATTTTTTTTACAAAATTCAAAAAATAATGGCTAATTGCGAATAATCTTTAATGTTGCTTTTCATAATTCTGCATTTTTTCCACTAGGCGTCACTATAAATCCAATATGACTGTCATAAATCCAATATGACTGTCATATCAGCAAGGGCAACATAAAATATTTGTGAGAATAACGCACTGCTGCATGGTTTGGAAGTTTTTTTTTATTTTTTAGCAATTCGTCAAATTGGTGATGGAAAGGTAAAGAGAAGACTGACAGGATGGCCTGTGTTTTATGAGTCTTAACCTGATCATTTGCCCTTTCCTTTGAGAGGAAACCATTGTTAATGTGCTGTGAGCTATTACGTGTGTATAGCGGTTCTCATGATTGTGATTCTTGTTGTTATTTGTGCTAGTCAGGCTTTAGAGTGTCAGCAGGCATTTCTGGTCACAGGAAACAGACGTACCTCAGATAAGCATCTCTGCTCCATAATGTTGCTGCTGCAGTCCGTGTGAACGTGTGTGTGTGTGTGTGTGTTTTGGAAATATCCAGTGCTGTCAAATCTGTCCGAGACACCCCCTGTTTTCTTTCCCGGAAAGAAAACAAGAGCAGTTACTGGGATGGTCAATTTCCTTTGACCACAGAGACAATAAATACATTATATTTACAATTTCTCCATCTTTTTTTCATTTCCTCTTTCTCACACTCTTCTACTTCTATCTTAATCTGTCTATCTCTGTTTCTGAGTTTGCTGAAATGTCTTCAACAGCACTGGCAAGTTAAATGGAGTTTTTAAAAAAGATGAAGGTTGAAGGATGCTCATATCATTGATAAAATAGGGAAGTTAAACATAAACACAAACAAAATCTTTCTCGTTCTGATATGACTGCTAAATCACCATTTTACACAAGCTATCTCTCTGCCCAAGCACTATACACTCTTTTCATCCTTGTACTGTTTCCTTGACTTTATTCATCCACAGCATTATTTAGCACCATCAACCTTCTCTTCCTCCACGTCCTCTGCTCTCCTAAATCCGTTCCACTCACTTTGTGTCAAATTTGTTTCAGTAAACTCACGGTTATCAGTTTCTCAGAAGGGTTCCTTACTCTTTTCGTCCTCATATGTTATGTGTTTATGTATTGACACACAACTTGCCTTCACCTCCGCAGTTGTGTTTATGTTCAGGTATTACCAACAGCACTTTCACCAAGTCTACCGGATTCCACAAACATGGAAAAAGCTGGAGTGACTGAGAAACATGCAGCACTATAGTCAAAAGTTTGGAGTCCTTCTCTATTGTATATTTGTGCTACTGTATGGAAGCCATTTCCGCCTCAGAGTAAACATTGACTGGGTAACACTTTACAATAAGGTTCCATTTGTTAACATTAGATAACATGAACCAACAATGAAATCATATTTTTTTAATAGGCTATTATTTAATGGACCTGAGGTAACATGAACTAACAATGAACAATTGTATTTTTTATTAACTAACATTAACAAAGATGTGACCCTGGATCACAAAACCAGTCATAAGTCGCACGGGTATATTTGTGGCAATAATAGCCAACAATATTGTATGGGCCACAATTATTGATTTTTCTTTTATGCCAAATATCATTAGGATATTAAGTAAAGATGGAAGATGTTCCATGTAGATATTTAGTCAATTTCCTACTGTATATAAAACATTTATTTTTGTGAGTGAATTCAGCACAATCACGAACATAAATGGACAACTTTAAAAGCGATTTTCTCAATGTTTTGACATTTCCTCAGATTCCAGACTTTTTAAATGGTTGTATCTCGGCCAAATATCGTCCTATCCTAACAAACCATACATCAATGGAACGCTTATTTATTCATAAAAATTTACCCATGTGACTGGTTTTGTGGTCCAGGGTCACAGATGAATAAATACTATAATTGATAATAAATTTGATAAATGAATTGCTCATTAATTTTAGTTAATGTAATAAGTAATGATAACTAATCTGACCTTATTGTAAAGAGTTTCTATTGATTGTGAGATTAAGTTTAAAATAAGAAATAATGTAAGATATGGCAACATGTTATGAAATGACCTTGTCAGTGTTTTTTCATTGTTTAATGTAATGCTGTGATTTTCTCTCATGTGACTCAGTTGCAGCATTATGGGGAAACCCCCCCTCTTCTGTTTCCCCACCCCACCAGCTCAATTCCTTGTTGTTCTTTATGAGAGGATCAGCATTTAAAATCGGAGTGACAGACAGATGCTGGACTGATACAGTGCTTTCCAACACCCTTGCACCGTTCAGCCGCTCCTCCTCCCTCTATTTTGCTGCTAATGAAGGTACATTCCCACAATACTAAGTCATGTCCCGAGGGACACCGCTTGTTCTCAGAAATTAGAGCTCTGAGTACAGAGGTGTTTAAAAATATACATAGCATTGCACACTCATAAGACCCATGAGTGCTTTTGCACTATCAAGGTAGATGGTAAAATAGAGAGTACTCTGTTTAAGAGGGCCTCATTGTTACTCTTTATCTTTTGGCCTCCTAGTGGAGTGAAGCACACAAATGTGATAGATCTGTTGAGCTAGAGAGAGTGAAGTGATTCCTCAAAAACAAGGGATGGAAGGAGAAGCCAACGCTTTAAAAGTTCACTCTAAAAAATGCTGGGTTGTTTTAACCCAATTTTGGGTCAAATATGGACAAATTTTTAGCCTTTTATGTTCAAACAAAACTGGAGAGAATCAAGAAGAAGTGACAACATTCTGAATGGTTAGTTGATGAATTTATGTAGCTTATGTGTAGTTATCATCTAGTCATTGATTAGCATATTCTGTCTTGATAATCTATAAATCGTGTTCCAGGGGCGGGTTTACGTAAATTTTAGGGTTTGTGATGTCACTAACCCCGGACGACATTCCTCCCATTTGTTGTAGTCCTTAAAAAGCTATTTCTTTAAAATAAAATATCTCCCTTTGCTTTGAGTGTTGTAACTTTGCAGATGTTGTTTAGGGTTTTTTTTTTTTACACACTAACTATAAAGTTAGAAAAGTTAAATCATAATCAACCACCCCTCTAATGTTAGACTCGAGATTATTTCACCATGCAATGTGTGTAATATTTTGCTGTAAAATGCTTCTCAGTGAATGCAAATGTTGAGTACATTGGACATCCAGTTTACTTGACATTGTTTTATGAAAAATATATTTTTAGCATTTTATTAAAATTCCATGGTAGTAATTTTCGAATGTAGAAAATGTGGGATTTAAAAAAAAATCTTGTTCACACATGCTGCCATTTCAGAGTTATGCTAAACCAGAAATGACCAAATAATATGACATAAGAATTGTGTATAAACAGAAAGAAGTCAGCCAGACAACATAACTGTTGCCATATGGCCAGAATATTTTATTTATATTGTCCTGAATGTTATACTGATGATCACAGATGAAGAATTTGAACATTGACAAGAAAAACTAAACTGTTTTAGGGCCTGTCTGCTTGCTTTTCCCTATCTGTGTGTCCTTGTGAGAGTGAAAGGACGAGAGAGCATGTCAATGGACTCTTTGTCATCAAAGAACATGTTTATTTTCAAGTTTGGCGCTCCAACTGTCAGGAATCCCATCATCTCCCTTTAGTGCCCCTCCTCTCTCTTCTCTGTATTCTTCCTTCAGTCTTTAGGGTCATGTTCTATAGTTTAAAGCGCTTTTTGTCTGCTCACCACTATAACAGAGCTGACAATCCCTCTCTCCCACTCACCCTCTCTCTCCATCTCCCTCTCTTTCTCTCAGCTGGTTTTCGCACAAGAGTAATAGGATTACCACACACTGCTCTGCCAAGGACAGAGACTGGAGGGGGAGACATGAGGACAGGTTAAAGAGGGGGATGAAGAGAGAAAGAGAGAGAGGAGCGGGAAATGAAAGAGTACAAGCCCCTCAGAGTAACAGGCCTGTGACATTTGAGCAGTGAGAGAGAGGTATGTCTTGCACTATGTCAGTTGCTATATTAAGCACACAGTGTGTGTTGATAGTGTCTCCAGTATCTTGCTTAGGATCAAACTCTTCCTATTGGCACAGTTCACTGTTTCCACTATCACTTGTCTCTCTGAAGCTTCCATACCTTCATTCCCGCGTAATGGATCTGTATCCGGTACAGCTGTCATTTCAGAGGCGGGGAGCTAATCTGAGGTCCGATTTAGCAGCATGACGGGCCTAAACCGGGGTCACGACAGGGCTGCTACTCACTGCTGCCGATAGTATGCCAGCTGCTGAACTTCATGTAACTCGAGCTCTCAAATCACTACACGACATACCACAGATAACACAAATGGACTTCTGTTTTACACATGCGTCAGATTCATATATTCATATCAAACATCTGAAGAGCTTGCTGTAAGCTGTTTTTTAGGATATTAAGCATGCCTCTGCACACCAGCGTTTTGAACCATTCAGAATTGAATTTGAATTGAGGCGCACAACAGGTTATGGAATTGAAATTAAATGTAAGGAAGTAGAATTAAAGTTAATTGAAATTTAAAGACATTCATGTAATTTTTAACTAGAAAAGAACTCTGCGTTTCCCAGAATGCATTACCTGTTTTGTAATTCTCTGAGTTGCAAATACAAGATGAAATTTGGGTGGCGTACCCTTTTTTTATGTTTGTTTTTGAAGGGCTCTGTGGCGCATCCCTTTTTACCTAAAGCAACCAAACTTCATAAACGTATAGATCTCTTGGGGCCAAACAAGCACTAGTCAGTCATACGCCAGCTCAACAGGAAGGCAACTAATTCATGGCAAGAAAAGGGAAGTGTTATAACTTTTGCCTACATTGACTGATTTTTAAATAACGGCATAGAACCAGTTCATTTGTAGGTCACTGACAACATCGTTTTATATCATTTGTTTAATAATTAGGTTAATAAAAACATATATTTTTTAAAACTTAAGATTCTGTACTTTTGAGCTGCAAATGATAACTTCACACTCATTTAAAAGTGACCAATAACATCCTATGACATTAAAGTCTTATACATTTAAATGGTCTCATCGATGATGCTATTGTGGTTAGTTTCCTTAGTGACTGATTACGTTCACCTGTGGTTCATTTAGTTCCCTCGTTAACTGTGTATGTAAGCCCTTAGTTTACTCAATTCTTTGTTTGGTAACGTTTATGTTTGTGTGGGAATGTTAAAGTAAAGACTTTGTTTGGTCATTGAAGTGTGATTATACAGCAATATCTGTGTATTGAATTCTCAAAAACTACTTATGTGTTCCACAAAACAAAACAAAAACCGCATACTGGAATAGAATGACGTGAATGTGAGTAAATTATTTATATTATGGTCATTTTTGATTGATCCTTTCCTCTAATAGTATTTCCTGAGCTGCAAGAACTGTTGTTAAAACATTACTAAAACATTTTCTGATCATTTAAAATCCATTCAGCATTTAGTCACATCAAGCTACTATACCTAAAAACAAAATAAGGCTATTATTGACTATTATGTAAAGCTGAAGAGTTTAGACATTCGACATGTCTGCTGTAACATGCTATGACAGATGTACATTATTCTCTCTGTGTGTGGGCAAATCGCAGAGATAGGAAATCTGTGTAGGTATTCATACTGTGGGCACTAGATGTTCCTAATGACTCACCAAGTCCATGTGTAATGTGGGACACCCCCATATTTTCTCAGATTTGTGTATTTTTGCGTTTCATGCTCTTAGGATCTGTATTAACTGACAAGAGGTGGAAGTGTGTTCAAGATAGATGGCAGTAACACAAAACTCACCAGTTCAAACCCAGGAAGGGATGATCTATTAAGTTTACCACTGTATTTAGTGCATTGTCTAATTTTCACATCACCGAATGCGCTACTAGCATCTACAGAAGCGGCAGCCAATAAGCATAAGGATTGTCTCCAACATTTAGTGTGAAACTGCGGGTCATGTCATTTTAACATGGTAAATTACAGTGAGGGGGCGATCCGTGCCATATATAATTAAAACTCTTTTTATAGAAAACTATTATGAGTACATTTTTCCTCTTATGAGAGTGTACACCATTCAAATGAATCTTCACATAAACATAATTTATTTTTTAATGTGTAAAACTGTTCAAATTAACATAAAATGATGCTGGATTTCCAGTCAGGCACTGAACAGAATTCAGATAATGGGATCAATCGAAAGTCACACAGAGCGATTTGTCCAGGTATTGGACATCATTAAAGGTTATTGTAATGCATTTAAGCAGCCGATTCTGTTTGTTTCTGCTAAATCTGAAACCCTGTCATAAATCACTTGGGAGGTTTTGTGTCTACATCATGAGCACACATTCCTCACAAAGGTCACAGGTGTGACTAATAGAGCTGATCACTGACCATTTGTGTGTTCAGACTGAATGACAATGGCTGCTTAAGAGTCGTGTCATGTTTTGAATAGTTTTTAACGCTTTGTTTGCTCTGTTCAGGTGCGGCGGCTCAGGGCAGGGTGTGAAAACGGGTAGAGGAGGGGAATTTCATTGTTTGTGTGAGAATGTCCTCCAAAACACTGAACGTCTTCTGGCATCAGATGAGTTCCACGCTGACATCTGCATTTGTTTAGGTTTTAATCACTGTTGCAGGATTTCACAACAAAGATACAGTGTTATGGGTGATAATCTAACATAAACAAAAGAGCATATGCTCCAGCCCCATGTTTGTGGAATTTACTGTGCTCCTGTTACACACCTGAAATGCCACCATCATCTGTTCCATCTTGGACCACTGTTACACACTCATGCAAACACACACCTGTGGCACTGAAGCGACAGATTGGCCACCTGTCTGTGTGAGTGGGCGGGTACAGACTGAGGCAGATTGTGAGTGGGAGCAGAGATGACTGACGCGTCCTGTGACCAATCTGTAAACATCTCACGGCTTCTGCAGACTGATTAGCTGTTAGCGTTCTCAATGGAAATCTGAAATATGCCAAAAACTTTTAGAGCCTATCACCTGAACAGGAAGGTTGGGCTTCACAGGATTAGTAGGCCTTAGTTCAATTAGGGCATTCAAACTTGCCTTAGAAAAAAAAGCATTACTGATGTGCATCTTGAAACAAAACAGTGGCACTGACATATTTTAAGATATGTCAGTGCAAGTTGCTTTCGGTTAAAACAGCTCAAACGTGCATTTTAGTCAGTCTGTGAAACTAAAGTCATGTGAGTGGAACAACTTTTTCAGCAACCTTGGTTCTGAAAGTGTTTTTCCTATTCATTTTTAACTTAAAGGAACACTCCGACTTTTTGGGACTTTAGCCTATTTACCTTATCCCCCAGAGTTAGATAAGTCCATACATACCTTTTTCATATCCGTGCGTGCTATAAGTCTGTTTGACGCACCCACCGCTAGCCTAGCTTAGCACAAAGACTGGATGTAAATGGTTGCAGCTAGCATACTAATCCAAATAATTGACAAAATAACGCAAACATTTTCCTATTTACATGTTATGATTTGTATAGTCACAGAGTGAACAAAAAACAAAGTCACATGAGTCAAATACTGGGAACTATTTTCTCTGAAGGCGAAGCACTGCTACTTGGGCGGAGTGATAACCGCAGCACCTGAGACGCGCTCTGAACGAACTCTCTGCTCCTCACCACGGCGCGTCTCAGGTGCTGCGGTTATCATTCCGCCCAAGTAGCAGTGCTTCGCCTTCAGATAATATAGTTCCCAGTATTTATACGGTTAAAATATGTCTGTGTCTCATGTGACTTTGTTTTTTGTACATTCTGTGACTATACAAATCACAACATGTAAATAGGAAAATTTTTGCGTTATTTTGTCACTTATTTGGATTAGTATGCTAGCTGCAACCATTTACATCCAGTCTTTGTGCTAAGCTAGGCTAGCGGTGGGTGCGTCAAACAGACTTATAGCACGCACGGAGATGAAAAAAGGTATGTATGGACTTATCTAACTCTGGGGGATACTGTGAATAGGCTAAAGTCCCAAAAAGTCGGAGTGTTCCTTTAAAACAGTCTTTATTAAAGAGTTAAAATTCCAAGAACCAAACATACCAGCAACAAGATGAATCATCGAATTTGATTTGAAGAAAAAAAAATCCCATGGCCATGAAGCATTGCTAATTATATCAAAATAAATTGTGGATAAATATAAAACTACTGATTTAAAGATGTTGATTTGTATATAGAAAGAATATATTTTAAGTTAACTGCAAATATATAGCTATGCTTCTGTATCTAAGAATGTCACTGTTATTCTGAACATGACTTGCAACTTTGTAACAGCATGACATCCAACCCACTCAGCTCAGGACAAATTTATGGATAAGTTTTTGACATGTTGAATGCCTCCTGGTATTCAGTGATTTCCACAGTTCAACTAATGCATCTGCCCATATAGACAAAAATGTTTGAAATACGTTAGCAAAAAGAATAGCTAGTGTTGGGAAGTTAAAGCAAAGTCAATACCAGGGGTCTTAAACCTTTTCCAGGTAGGCCTACCCTGTTTATATTGAATAAAAATTAAGTGCTGCATTAAGCCTGGCCAATAATAACATGCAAATTAAAGCCTTTTAATGTGTAACTTACTTAAATACTTTATGACATTAGTCAATAAGATTTGTCATGTAGGCCTACTCTGTGTGACTGTGCGGATGAATATGGCAATCCTTTTGTCTATTAAACATCCAAAAGCCATAAGATATATAACCAGTTAAGATGGAAAGGATCTCAAGCTGACGTATTTATGCCCATTAATAGACAATGAAATACCCAGTATACTCAGTAAATCCATTAAAATAAATTACAGTACAGCTCTACAACAACAAAAATGAAATGACCCTTCTAATAGATAATGCTTTACAATGAACTCTGTTCGAGAGCAAAATCTGGCAATTTATCTGTTCACTAAAATACCTTACTCGCCTGTTATAATAACAACGCATCTCTGCGTCACTTTTACAACATCTCTGAAAAGCCAAGACCATGTCGATTCTTGTTTTATTATGAGCTCTGTCGCATTCTCTTTTTGCCAGTAGACTCTCCTCTCATCTGCGTTTTATATATATATAATGTATATAAAAATTCAGTCAGTAGTAAAAGACAGTCAGTAGCTAATTTCACAAAAAGTCGGTGAGTTTAGATATGGAATTTACATTAGAATGCGGGAGGGACATTTGATCATAGCTGAGCTTTAGCTTTGTTAATAAAGTTAAGCTTTGGTTGATGTTAACTTAATGTTCTTATTTTTCAGTAGCAGATGTGAGGAGATGAAAATCTTAAGGTGAGATTTTTAATCGTCTACATGGAGAGGAGTAGAACCAAGGACAAGCTGTCTGGCAAAGACCAGATGTCCCATGAGTCAGATGAGCAAATGAGAGCTGTGAAAAGTGGAAAAAGAGGGAGACATAGAGAAACTGATAGATCTAGAGTGTAAGAAGGAAGGGGAAGAGAAGGTGACTAAGTTGAGGCACCATGTGGAGGCAGAAGCTCCTACGGATGATTCATTCGTGTGAAAGAGAAGAGTATGTGGCTGCTGCTGCCACCCAGCGGCCAAAGGGGGACAGACAGCACCATAGGCCTACAGATCGTTTTTCACACATCGATTAAATGAACTCACAAAAAAAAGACAACATTTTCATGCACTTTTTTTTCTCTCTACCGTTTTTATTCAGATGAGTGAAACACTTCCAGTTACAAAAATGACTTTAAATGAACAACACTGTACAATGAACAAGCGAGTTATTTGTCAACTATTTTTTGGTTTCAGAGATAATTACACCGAAAGGCTAACCTGTCCCCATAAGGAGGAAAAGAGACACGGAGGCCAGAAGAGAAGAAAAAGGAATTGCTCAACTCAAAGGAGAAAAAAAACTAAAGATGAAAAAGGTTAAAAACATGGCAACGTACAAGCAAAACAGACGTACTACACGTTCACGCACATATCCACACTGCCAATATAACCGCATATCTGTTCCGTTTTAGAGTGTAAAATACGTTCACGCGCACATGAACATGTACGCATAGACAATGACGCACCCACGCGCTCTCATTTACGCAGAGTGAGCAGTGGACATGAAATCAGAGAGAAGATTCAGGGGACAGATCAACATCACTAACCCCCCAAAAAGAGAATAAAAAAAGGATCACAGACATACTAAGTCTTTTCTTTAAGATCATCGTTATCATCGTGAAGATTTGTCCCTAAATAATGAATAATTAAAAATATACATTTTATCATTATCTTCATCGTATGTTACTTTGGATAGTTGAGGATTTACCTTCAGAAACTGGGTTGCTAGGTGACCAGTGAAAGAGACAAAAGAAAACAGCTGAGGATGTTAGTGTAGCTCTTTGGTTTAACTAGATATGTTTAAGTTCTTTGCTATTTAAAAAAAAAAAATCTTTTTAAACACCTTTGGACTGAAGCTATTATTTATTTTTATGTAGGCTATAATATAGGCTATAGATAGAGATAAATCAGAAAGTGAAGTGAGAAGGAAAAGACTCGCAGACTTGCAGTTCTCTTGGTCAGGCCCTTTCAAATGCTATGATTTTTTTCTTTTTCACCCATATCCGATTGTTACTAATTAATTAATAAAGTGAAAACCGATGCGAATCAAACTCAAGGATTGTGTACAGACTTTAGGGAGCGTGTGTTTTGTGTTCGGGCCTCAAATGGCGTGTTGCTTTGGTATCATTCTCTGGAGATTCACGCCACTGAGAGACTTTTACACTTTAAACACGGTCCCTTACGCTGCGGTTATTACTTGCATATCAACATCGTGAAGTTTTTAAGACGTCCTAAACTGCGCCTGACTAACGGTAAGAATGAAAGCTATAGAAAATATAAAGCAAGATTGAAAGGTTTCTCCTTATATTCCTCTTCAACATTTCCTGCGTTTAAAGCCATAATATTTGTCACCTAGCAACAACAGTCACCGCCCGCTCTCAGTCACCTATCTTATATACATAAACATGCACATTAAGTGTAAAAAGGTGTGTGTATGTGTCCTGCCCTGCGTTTGGTGACTGGGAAAGTGGTCCCAAGGGTTGAGGGAGTCAACATGGCAGAGCCATTCTTTGAGTGCTTTCATCTTCATCCCTGGAGTCGGTTAGCCTGGTCCTACCAGACTCTCGTATATTTAATTTGTACAGAGAGTCTGGCCACTCTCCATTGACAAGCGTTAACTTCCTTGAAGGCGGATACTCTGTTGAAGTTTAAAACTATTGGATCTGCCATAACCAATCGCTAACGTTTGGTCGTGAGTATGTCAACTCAAACTAGCGCAGGAAGTCAACGTCATCGTTCTCAACCACTCCCTCTGTTCGCTGATATGACTGGTAAAAAATTGATCGGAGAAAACCCAAGAATATACCGCAAGCCCAGACATAGTACTGAAGGAAAATAAAAATTGAGCGGAAGTACGTAGGAGGGCGGAGCCAGGCCAGGGGTCAGTTGCATAACAGACTAGTTTTAAAAGTTAAGCCCAATTTATACTTCTGCATCGAGTGTACGCAGGAGGTACGGCGTAGCCCTATGCATAGTCGTGTACCCTACGCCGTACCATAACGCGCACCTCCCCAAAAATGTAACTACACATCGCCACAACGCAGATCGCAAGATCTGTGATTGGTCGGCTTGGTAGCATCGCATTTCCTCCTACGCATTTCCGGTGTGTTCTTCTGCGCTGCCATTTTTAAGTTCAGTGAAGAATATGGCGAACATGGACCAAGTGAGCGAGCGATTAATTGAAGAGGTGCGGAAATACAGGCATCTGTATGACTCATCTTCAGCCGAACACAAAGACTGCCAGATGGCAGCGAATTCGTGGAGGGAGATTTCCCCCAACGTTGTTTTGGAGATGCATAAAGCGATGGAAGAACTCCAGGGACAAGTACGTCCGACTCCGTAAAAAAAAACTTGCCACAAGGAGTGGGGACCCAGGCGGGAAAAAAGTCCTGCCGTCTTATTTCTTCTGTCTTGGCGGGCACCCCATGTGAAACACCGGGTTAACACAGAAGTATAAATGCTCATGACGGCGTCGGCTATGTGCCTAGCCTACGACATACACTCGACGCAGACGCATAAATGGGCCTTTAGTCATCAAATTTTTCTCTTTAAGACTGTTCATGACTTTTTTAAGTCAATTACATAAAAATGTAGATTGGTCTAATTTGATACGGAACAGTAAGACGGATTACCCATAACTAACTGCTAGTTGGTCATACTAGTTCTTAAGACAGTCTTAACATAATGGCTATGTTTACAACTGGCCCCTGCTGATCTTTCATTGAAACACTCCCTGGCCAATCTGAACATGCGTTCCCGGCCTCTACAGACGGATGGAGCCCGCTTCTCCGTTTTAAAACATTCATCTATTTGGTTTGTTGTTAAGAGAGTGAGGTATATGAGGAACTATCTCTCTTTTACACCCCCATAGCCAGGAGACAGAACAACAGACACGCTATAAAATAAATACAAAAAGCAGGAATAGAAGTAGGACAAAGAGGAGGAGGAGTGAGGCAAAGAGGAAGATGGAGCACTGATACATTTCCGCTATCATACAATACATACATTTTGCTGTATTTTCTCTCCAGGAACCCCAAATGCCCCCATCTTTTCTCTCCTAAAGTTTTTGGTTTTGTAGCTGTTTAAAGCTTTCAGGTCAAGGCTCACGGCAGCACTGCGCTCAACGCCATCACACACACACACACACACACACACACACACACACACACACACACACACACACACGGTAGCCATCACGACAGTAACCATAGCAACACGATCTGTAACATCAGCAGTGGTGAGACAGGTACTGTACGTTCATACACAATGCAGGTTCCTACAGAACCGTATCCCTTCTGAGCCATGGCAGTGCGTGCTTTTACTCTGGAAGGTTACTTCAGCGTTGAATGAATACTACCGAAACATTTGAGCAGAAGAACCACAGTGCTGCTTTTTCCCCTGATAGGTTTCCCTCCACAGGCTCTGTCCAGTAAGGAACAGCTAAGAGGTCGAGAAGACAAGTGTCCGCCCCTACGCTGTCGATTAGTGGCCGGTCCATTCGGACCGACGGTTGCATTTGTCGATGGATTTGGTTTGAAAGGTTGCCTTGGCAAAGGAAGTTTACATTTGAATACAATCTGGTGCCTCAAACACACCCACTACAAAACAGCATTTGGAATATATTAAATAAATAATAATAATATTAATAATAAAAAAGGCCTGTTAAGAAAATTCACAAACGAGCAAGAGGAGAATAAATAAATAAACAATTTCTTTAAAACGGGGGAGGAAGAAAACAGAAAAACCCAAAAGAGAGATAGTGTGAATTTTTGGTCTAAGTAAATAGCAACATTTTTTTATCTTTTCACAATGTTTTCTTCCATACATAAGCAATTAGTAAGCATTATAACATAGATCATTTACTACAAAATCTAGAGAAGCACTAACTGACCCATTCGGACTATACAGTAACGTAGAGAACTGAGTTAATGTACCTATCCATCGTTGAACCTGCAGCGCTCACCGGCTACAGATTTCAGCACGATATAAACACAACGGTAAGGTGGATGAGAGCATGTGAATAGTTGTGTATGGGATATTTGGTTCTCTTTAAAGCTTGTTTATACTTGACTTTGGTTCTTTGGATGTACTTGAGCGTGTTTATCCTGGTATCTTGTCTGTTGAACTGATTTCACAGTATTGTTTCAACCACCTGATTAGAGTCTCTAACACAACTAGATAGGAACAAGTAAGGAACGTAAAAAAATGAGATTTCTGCAAATACGTGAATTCCTTTTTCCCAAATGAAAGCACACAAATCTACACACACAGCTGAGAAAAGCCCCACAAAACAGACAGACAGAACGAAAGAAACAACCCTCCCAACCCCCAAACGAACCCGAAACATCTTCATCTTCAGATGAGTCCAGTGAGGTCATCAAAGATCCCGCCACCCAGGACCAGAAAGAGTTTGAATGACAGGAGGCGGAGCCAGATCCCTTGCTACATGGTTCTGGGTGACCTCGGTCCAGAGATGCATGAAGGGATGCTGTTTTTTTCTGTACAGTGACTCGTTTTGCTCCTCGATTCGTTTTTGGCTTGGTTTGTTTTTGGTTTTCCTTTCTGGGAAGTTTGGCTGGCTGTGAAGTTTCACTTCATTTTTTGGCTTGTAGAAGAAGCAGAGAGGATAGGAGCCCTTTCACCGCGACAGATCCCACGCCATGCTGTCTTACCAGAGCAGCCTTGTCAAGGTTTGGGTCCCCGATCTCTTTCTGCATCATGGGAATGATGGACTGATCATGTATGAATGAATCGCTTTGGTATTCAAAAGGGACAAAGTGAGTGAGGGAAGCATGCATGCACTTAATTATTAAGAGAGAAATGAGAGTATTTACACTTCGAGCAGTGAAAGCTAGAGAGAGGAGCTTGGTCTCATTTTTATTACACTTTACGACATTCATGTCATTGGACAAACAAGTGCATCAAGCTATGCAGTGCTAATATGATGAACATCAAAGACCAAACACCCAATTTTCTCTACACTCTCGTTAAGACATGTAATGATGATGATGATAATAATAAAACATTGATGTACTAAACATTTAATAAAGACAGATGGAAAATCTGCTACTTATGTGAAAAAAATAGACTAGGAGGAGGAAGAACCAGAGAAACACAAGAGCGTTTGAGCTCGACTTGCTCATATTTTATGCTGAAACATTGAATCATAGAAACCGTGAAAGAAAACGGTATGATTGCATGGAAAATGAGATGATGAGCTCAGAGATGGCTGGATTGTTGTCACTGGGTCTGGTCCTGGACGGTTGGCTATTTACAGGTCTTTTGGATAAAGCTTTTCCATCCGTATTTTTTGGTGTTTGTTTTTGGTATTTGAGATTTTGGTATGCTTGTATTTCTTTGTCATAGTGAGTCTCTCAAAGTTCCTTTATACTTTTTGGTATTCAGTATTCCACGTTTTCTTCAAAGAGTTGTTCCACAACAGTAAAGTTTGTACTTTTTGTTGTTTTTGGTGCTCAAGGATCTCTTTTTGTCCTCTTGTCTCACTGCACTTCTCACATAGTTTTTTCTTCTCCTTTAATTTACGTATTTGGCTGTGTCCCGCTAAGCCTCGTGGTGGTTTTTTGGTTTCATTTTCCCTCTTCTCTTCTTCCTTCCTCCTTCAACTCTGTCTCTCCATCTCTCCCCTCTTCTACTCTTGTGTATTTTTGGCATCAGTAGAGTGGGAGAGCGGAAGAGAGAGAGTATGAACGAGAGGAAACGAAAGGGAGCGAGGGGATCAAGAGATGCTTTGGTTGACAGGTAAGGTTTCACCTCCTCCTTCTCCTCCGTTTGTGATTGGACTTGGGCAACATCACTCGATTTTAGACCCTCCGATCGAGTGCGGGCTGTGCAGCAATTCACCGGAAGAGCAGGAAGAGACGGGGCTCGAGCAAGGGGAGGGACTCATGCCGCCTGCGACAGGAAATGAGGTTTTGCCAACAGCTGAACCGCCCAATCCCATGCCGGGGCCTGTTGCCATGGGCAACAAAGAGGAGTGGTTAAGGAAGAGGGAAGAGGTAAGACCTGCTCCTTGGGCCCCAGAACCACCAATTAACACCTTGCTGCTGCCTTCAAGACTGGAAATGGGCAGCTGGCCACCACTGGCTGCTAGAGCTGTGGAAGAGACGCAGTGTTACTCACAAACATTAACAACAATAATATGTGACACGATAAGCAGGATACTCTAGTGCCGTGTGAACAGATGAACAATGTGAGCAAAGAAGAATAGGAGTGGAAAGACGTAAACAAACACTCAAACAGAGAGGACAAAGTAACACATGACTGATATGAGGTGGCAAAGTCATCAGTGTCTCTCTCCCCCTCCCTTTCGCACAAACCTTGAATAGTAGCAAGTGGGTTGCTGCCAAGAAGAGCTTGGTTCATTCCTGTGTTAATGCTCCTCATCGTATTCCTGAGTCACACAAACGAATAACCATCCCACAAAACACACAGACAGAAACGGAAAACAGAAAGGAATGAAGGGAAAAAGAGAAAACATTTCGAAGCATAGTTAAGAGCTGGGAAAACAGTGCAAGAAGACAAATCTTTGCAGAATAAACATGGCTTTTCTAGTAATACAATGCAGGTCACATACCAGCAGAACCCAGTGACGCATCAGTCCGTAACAACCCTTACACTAAGATGTAGTGGGATTTTACTAAATCTTTTGAACAAATATGCAAAATCTCTGAACAAATATGCAAAACATGCTAGCACTTTGTGTGCTGAGTGGATACTAAAATTAAAAAAAATATGTATAATTTTTTGTAGTATTAAAACAAATATATGAGTTATTATTAATAAATAATTTTAATGTAATATATTTAATTGATAACTATTTAAATAAAGGAGTGTTTACTTAACAACAAGGCAAGGCCTATTATTCAAAAGTTTGCAGTCAGTAATGCTTTTATTAAGCAAATTATCAAAAGTGAAAGTAAAGATTTAAAAAAAAATCTATTCTATTTTTACATTGTTACAAAAATTATATTTTATCAAATAAATGCTGTTCTCTTAAACATTATATTTATCAAAGAATACTGAATACAAAGGTATACATTTTACCTTTCCAAAAAACAACCCCAGACTTTTTAACAGTAGTTTGTATACTAATATAAATATATATATATATAAAATATTATTTTTTGTATTATGTTATATAAATTATAAATAATATCATTCATTACAAAGAATGATACATTAATTATAATTAATATAAAGTATTTAATATCTTGATATCTAATATTTAACTTTGTAAATAAAGAAAAAGAATGCAAATTAAATTAATATTGAGGATTTCACTGCAATCAATTGCTAAAATCGTGATATTGTGCAACACAGCACCACTGTGTGTATGTTGTCCTAAATAGTCAAAAACAAAGCCAATTTACCTAGTATGCCCTAATCCACATTCCCTATACTTGGCAATGACAAATTGTGTGTGTGTGTGTGTGTGTGTGTGCGTGTGTGTGTGTGTGTGTGTGTGTGTGTGTGTGTGTGTGTGTGTGTGTGTGTGTGTGTGTGTGTGTGTGTGTGTGTAAGAACACAGACTCTGCTGGTTGTATTCACCTCAAACTTGCAGCAAAGTCAGTGATGTAGTTAGAAACGTCACCATTCTTTTTATGCCATGAACTGCGGATAACAAAACCACACACAAAAATACATTTGCACACACACAGACACTGCAGGTACCTATATTTGCTGAGCCAGAGGGAGTAAAAGGAGATGAGTAAGTGCGTGTGTGTGTGTGTGTGTACACGAGAGAGAAATCAACTCACCCTGTGTTCAAACTTAGCGTACTGTGAGTTGGAGGGGCGGGGCTGGCATCACCGCGTGAGGGCGGGGTTACAGGTGATGAGGCGGAGCTTAAGGTGGGCCCGCTTGAGGTCAAATGGCAAACTGATGACATGGTGGTCACTGACAGAAGGAAATAATAACAGATAGAGCATCCATCATATAGCCTACTACACAATTATATTTGTCTATATGATCAGCAGAGGTCCACTTGTGTACCCTACCTGCTGTGCTGAGACTGCTCACTGTCTGGGATAGTCCCTGACTGGACATCTGTAAGGAAGATGTGGATATGATGTCACAGGTCAAAAGGGAAACATGATGGACAGAGTATTGAAGGGTGAAAAAGAGGAAAAGGAGAGAGGCCGGAGTCAAACACTGGAAGGCTTGTGCTCTGTTGTAGATGCTACTCACTCAGTTATACAAAACCTTAATTACATGAAAAATACTGAGTTTCAAAGTTAGTGAATACATGCAATATTCCTCCAAAAACATGTGTAAGTAACAGAGGTTCAATCCTCCTATAGTATTACAACAATGACAGTGAACTAATTGCATAAATTGGCTATGAAGGAATGGATTACGATTATTCCACATTAAAATGCAAAGCAATGCAGGGCGGGTAAAACCACATTGAGGAATGAATGGTATATGTGCCATTATGGGAATGATTATTATCAACTGCTCATGCAGGAGAAACTAGTAGAGTGTTGTGGCACAGGGTCATTTGAGATGGGGGTATGAGCCAAGGGAGCAAGCCAGGTCGTACCATGTGCGGGCTGTAGCAGGGGGGTTTGTGCGAGGTGGGCTGGGGTTGGCTGGGCAAGGGAGGGGTGGCACTGGAGGGGTTAATACGTTTCTCTTTCTGTCGGCGGTTGCAGAACCAGACGCGGATCACCTCCTTCTCCATGCTGAGCTTCTCTGAGATGAGCAGGATCTCCTCTGAGGTAGGCTTCTGGTTCTGAATGCAGAAAACACAACCGAATCAGAGGTTTCAGACGGGATTGTTTGAGGACATTAATTTCGGAAGTGGATATGAATGTTTATTTGGTTATACATTACTGTTTAAAAGTTTGGGTTCAGTATTTTATATATATATTGTAGTATTGTAGTAATATTATATATATATTGTAGTACTAAAACAAGGATTTCTGAAGGATCATGTGACTGAAGACTGGAATAATGGCTGCTAAAAATTCCATCACCGGAATAAATTCCATTTTAAATAAATAATTATTATATTTTCTACTGCATTGGAGAGCATACAAGACTTCTTTAAAAAAAAAAAAATCATACTAGTTTATGTTGTGCAATGGTTTTGTAATCACGTGTTCTGACCGTGATGAAGCTGCGTTCCAGAGCGATGCGGACGTTGGTCTCAATGCTGGTGCGTTTCTTCCTGCGGCGGCCGGGCAGGCCCTCAAACCCCAGCGAGGGAGAGGAGAGAGCACTGGGACTCGGCAAGGTGCAGTCCATCGACATTGTTTCTGAGTAAACCAGTAACAAAAAGATATTTGAATTTTTACTGTTGATTCAACTGCAAAATGTTATATAAAACATTTTGTGGTTGACAGTCTATTTTTACATTAATAAAGTAGCCAAAATGGCACTTATAGTATTATTGTATGCACAGAACATGCGTTCGAGACTGATAGAAACTTTTTGGATTGCGTATGATTAGATTAATAGCTGTTAAATCCGATGGAGCTCTTTGTGATGGTTACCTGCGTCATTCAGCCACTTCTCCAACAGAGGTTTGAGTTTGCACATGTTCTTGAAGCTGAGATTGAGTGCCTCAAATCGAGAGATGGTGGTCTGACTGAAATCATTCCCATAGAGTTTCCCCATGGCCATTCCCACATCACCCTGTAGAGGGAAGCAGAGACCAAACATTACTTTACAAGGAAATACACATCTGTGTGTGTGTGTGTGTGTGTGTGTGTGTGTGTGTGTGTGTGTGTGTGTGTGTGTGTGTGTGTGTGTGTGTGTGTGTGTACCTGTGTGAAGCCCAATTTGATCCTTCTCTGCTTGAAAGTGCGGGCAAATTGCTCCAGTTCCTCCAGGTCACTTGGCTCCTCAGGGTGAGAGGTCACTTGCGTCACTGTGTTCACGCTGCTCTCTGCAACCTTTTCTCTCTGCCACAAACCAGACACACATCAAGACTCAAACATGAGAGAATTGCACAGAATATAGTATTGTGCACACATACACTACTGTTCAAAAGTTTGAGGTTGGTAAGATATTTGTATGGGTTAGGTAAGAAGGTTTATGAAAGACATCCTTTATGCTGATTAAGGCTGCATTTATTTGATCAAAAATACAGTAAAAACAGTAATATTGTAAAAATTTTGTGAAATGTAAATAACTATTTTAATATACTTTAAAATGTTATTTATTAAGCTGAATTTTCAGCATCATTACTCCAGTCTTCAGAGTCACATGATCCTTCAGAAATCAAGAAACGATTCTTATTACTGTTCAAAATATTAATACCTATTAATAAGTATGCTTACTATTTTTGTAGAGCTGTGATTTATTTTCAGGATTCTTTGATGAATACTAAGTTCAAAAGAACAGTAAAAGTCTTTACTGTCACTTTTGAACAATGAATGCATCCTGGCTGAATTAAAGTATTAAGTTATATTTTTTAAACTCTTACTGTCCCCAATCTTTTGAACAGTAATGCATATTTTACTACAACTGTAATACACACAAATTAACAAAGTTTACAGACATTATTGTGTTTTCCTTGTTTAAAAAGGAACAGAAAAAAAAAATACTTTTACAGTTACTTTATCAGTTATTTTATTCTGTTGACAACACTAATATTAAAAGGGATAATAAAAGCACTAATTTTTTTTTCTATACTATGGAAGTCAATTGTTATCGTCAACTGTTTGTTACCTATATGCAGAATAAAGAAATTCATACAGGTTTGTAACAACTTGAATTATCTTGAAAACCCTTGTAACCTGTTTATGTGCCCTCTGACATATGTTTACCTCACAAATATGAGGGTCTTTCATTAGATGGTGTACCTGTGCTTGAAGACTAAGTCTGTGTGGACCGGCCAGCAGGCTTCCTTGGTTTTGCTGAGGTAGTGAAATTAGATTTGGTGTTGATAGCAGCCCTGAAACACACACAACCATATGATTATATTTATTACCCATAAATGAAATCTGATTGACAACCACAGTTTTTTAATCCAATCACTATGCCCTGAAAAAATTATAAGATAAAGTGATAATAATAAATTCTTGTCTATGTTTTGTTTTAACCAGCTGGATCATGGCAACTGACATGCAACAAGTCTTGCTTTAAGTGAAGAGAGACAAAGACCTTACATAGGAAACTTATTTAGGACACAGCGTGAGAATACAAATAGTAAATGAGCTACCTTGCTGCCCTTGCTGCGTTTGTGGTAAAAGAAACTGTGAAGGCAGAGTGTGTCCTGGAACGAGGACTAACTGCTGCAGCTGTAACAACTGCTGAATGTCCTGAAAGAGAGAAAAGAAACAGATGTTGAGAGGACATGATGGTTTCACTCTGATCAGAGGTGGTCTGAGGAGGGAATTCACTGAGAATAAGCAAATAAGATGCAGGATTTTGACTGTTTAGTGAATTTGTCCCTTGTATCACCTCAGGTGCTGCTCAGCACTGATTGGCTATACCTGGGCAGTGAGCTGGATTGGCTGAGAAAGAGGGAGCTGGTGAGGAGGAGGTGGGACGGGGGTGGGGGTTTGTTCTTGTGTGCTCTGCGATTGGCCATGTGACTGCGGCTGAGCTGCCTGCTGATTGGCCTGCTGCTGGGCCTGCTGCTGGGCCTGCTGTTGATTGGCTGCGTGGGCCACATGTGACTGCTGCACAGCTGCAGCGAGGAGCTGCGCCTGCTGTAAGAGCAGCTGTTGCTGTGCAGGCAAAAGTGCAGTCAACTAGAGAGAGAAAGAGCGGCAGAGAAGGAAAATGTGGTGAAAATAATAGTTAGAAAAGTGGATGAAAGAAAGCACATGTTAAGCAAGGCAAGCAAGCTCACGCAGGAACCCACACAGACACACATAAGCAGCACATGTAAAAAGTAAGTGCGTGTTTGTCTCACCCCTGCGAGCTGGCCACCCGTTAGCATCAGCTGTGTGTGGGAAAGGGCCGTCTGAGCGGGTGACATCTCAGCACAATCCTCCACCTTAGCCTGAGACATAGAGATGAGGAATTCATGAGTTAAAAGAGACACGGGGAGTGGGGGTATTTAAATTAGGGTGACAAAGGGAGGATAATGAAATAATAAAAAGAGGTGGAAAAACTGTAAACTGTAAAAAAAAAAACTGTGAAAACTAACTTTGGTTTCACTTTATTTTAACACTTCTGTTGACTATAAGTGATGCTGCATGTACATGTCTATAACTCTCATTAGAGTGTTGGTAGAGTATTAGTTGACTATAGGGTTAGAATAAGTTTGACTTGTAGTTGCAAAGTTACTCATAGTCAACAGAATGTTCAAAAGGGATCATCAAAATAAAGTGTCATCTTAACTTTTTAAAGTGTTTCAAATTAGCCATAACCAATGGTGAACAAGAAAATGTGCAGATCTGTGCAGACTCACTTAAAACACTCAGTAATTCACATTCATTCACACACATTTACTCACTTTGCTGCCGCTACTCAGCGTGGGTGAAAGGGAGAAAGGGTTGATTTTCATCAGCTGAACCTGTTGGAGGGAAACACATTGAAAATATGATTCATTTGTTTAATGCTGTATTCAGATGAAAGATAACACTGGTACCAGTCACTTACCTGATTATTTGAATCTGAGCCATTTCTTTCTGAGTCTGAGAAACACAATAAGAGAAGAACAATGAGAGAAGGCAACGTATTAGTTAATCTGGTAAATGTAAGTTTAAGTTAGTTGGTTTGTTCAATTTAGTTAGTTTGACATTAGAAGACTTGGCTACAAACATAACATTTCAATATAATGTTACAACATTGTAAGAGTTAATATATATCATTTGATTTATTTATATTGTTAAAAAATGTGTATGTATATTGTTAACATGCTGCTAAAATACTTTTATCATATTTGTTATAGAGCCAGTGAAGGTGTTATCAGGGTAATCTGAGTAGAAAAACCTTTTTGTTGAGCAGCGTTTCAGACATACAGAAATATAATGTAGCTCTATACCTGCGCTCTCAATCGGAGAGTCTGCCGCTGGATTCTCAACCTCTACTGGCTTTGACATTCTGATATCTGAAAAAATAAGACAGAGAGCTATAAAATTAGTCATGAGCTGATGCATTTCTGTTTAACACAAGAGTAATACAATAATATTATATATTATTAAATGTATACAATTTTTGATGATGATGAATGGAATTTTTACAAACACAAGTATCGTATATTATATTTAGAATTTTTTTTTTTATGATAGAGCAGCGTCAAGTCTAGATTCCTTCATTCTCAAACAAGTGGAGACGTGATCAATCCAACAAACAACTATTACATCACCACAGACGTGTCACTTCAAATTTAACTGTAACCGAGCCAATGGGACTGTCCCAGATCCTCAGCAGAGAGAACCAGAGTGTGCAAAGTTAACGTGTGTGAAATATATCTTCTAAGAATTCTAATACAAACATTTCAAAGAGTTTTATGAAGTTCTGGTCTACATTGAAGCAGGTCGATTCACATACATATATTCAGAATACACAACTGAACATGTGTGTATGTTTCTGATGCATTCAAACCAATTCAGTTTATTTGTATGCCACTTTTTACAATACACATTGTTCAAAAGAGCTAAGCAGCATCAGAGGTATAAATTCTGTAGCAAAAAAATAATCTCTCAAATAGACGTGCATAAACACACACACACACACACATACACACACACACACACACACACACACACACACACACACACACACACACAAACACACACACACACACACACACAAGCACACACATGCTCACTCACTCACAGAAACACTCACTTCCCTTTTGTGAAAAATGCAAATAAAGCCAACGACTGACTAATAATATCCCCCACCTGCATGTACCACTATCTCGTCTGATCCTCTTTATCTCAACACTCACATTTCATCCTTCATTTCTCACTCTCTCAGAGTTCCTTTCATCAATATTTCATTCCTGACAACTACATGAATCAATGAGGCCTTTTTCAGATACTGATCATTCATATCTGGCTCCTCCAGGGGGCAGTACAACTGAAAATAAATGGATTGTTTGTAATGATCCCAGAGAAAGATTCACAGGAAACCAGTTTCACTTGTATTAGTTGTGTCACTCGTGTAAAAGCCACCAAAAAGTTGATGAATTGCCGACTTCCTCAGGCGATCAAATCCGTGGTCCAGCCACAGTGGTTGCTGGTGGAAGGAAGTAAAAAGGAAGGAAAGCCCCTCTTGAGGCCCGTCAGTGAGCGGGCCGTAGAGTTCAGGGTTTCCACAGAACGGCCTGTTGGTAAAATGGTGCTATGATAGCTCTGGGTAAAAGTTTGAGAATATTTTCAGATTGCCTCACACAAGTTCTGGCTTTATTTAGTAAGATTGAGTTTCATAAGTCATATGAATGCTAAAAATAACTGGTCTTTTAAGCTGCCTAGATGTCTCCAGAGAGGCATGTATTGTAAATTTAAAGCAAAAAGGTCAAATAAACATTTTAAATAATGGACTAATTTTAGTGAATCATCACAAACTTATTTGACACCTTGCAGTCTATGATATCTTATTTGACATACATTCCATCACAACAGTTTTGAATGATCAGATCTAGAATTAAAAATTTGTCTTATATGAAGTGCATGTGCAGTTCATCATTCATATGAAGTTAATATGAAAGAGTGCCTGATGGTTTTGGTGTTAATGTCTCACTTCCCTCTCTGTTTCCCCTCAGGCTGGGGCAACACAACGTGTTAAAAAACCAAACCCCAGCTATTAATATTCACACACACACACACACACACACACACACACACACACACACACACACACACACACACACACACACACACACGCTTGAATGTAAGTGCCCCTAATATACAGTTTTTATACAGTAGCTGACACACAGAGATCTATTTCTTACTATTTTCCAGACTTCTCCATTTCATAACTTCTGTATTACAAAGATCTCTATTTTTATTATAAAACTGAAATAAATACGCTTACACTGCTTGCACATACTGGAAATTATTTCCAAGCTAATGGTGTTTTGCATGATTTTCGTCTATACTTAAAGACGGAGATGCCACATGCAAAGAGGAAGAGCTATCTCTATCATCTCCATCCCTGTATGCATTTAGCTACAAATGAATAATATAAAGGTATCTGAGTTCCAATAGACACTTACGTCTCCTGACCGCTGATTTCTGGTCTGTTTGAAAGGTCAGATAATAATGATAATGCAAGATTTCTTTAGGAACATGATAATGGTTTTAAGCTGGCCAACCTGCTAGACACTTCACAGCAAGTGAAGGCAACAATCCTTAAAGAAGTATTCTAACAGCTTCTCATAACCTGTTAGTGTGTATAGTTTTACACACACTATACTAACAGAGTACACTATACTCAAGTGGTCCACTAGTATACCAGTTGGAAGGAGTTCCTGTACTGTGAGTCAAGTGTCGGTTGGGATCTCGGAGGAAGGGGGGAAACCCCATGAAGAACTTCACACTGGGTTTCCCAGAGCTTCCCTCACACTTCCAGTCAACAAATATGATTTCATCAACTCTTCAGTACTGAAAAGTGCTATTTTTTTCTGATGGATCAGCAAAATGTTTTAATAAAAAAATAGATATACATAATGGTAGTCTAATAACCTGAAGATTTTATGCACATAATACCACAAATTGGAGTTGATGTAAAGCACTTAAAAAAATAGTTTTTCCTCTTCTGAAAATCCGAGAGCTCTAGCTTTTGTGTAGCTGGTATTAAAATATTTGTATTAACAATTGTGCCTTTGAAATGAAAGCAGAGAAACATAAATTATTCTGAGGAATAATGCATTACAGAAATCAGAGGAACACTAAGCAGTGCTAAGTAAAAATCAGATCATTGATCAGTTCTCACATTTTACTAAATTACAAATGTTATGAGAGCATTAGATTGAGTAAAATGGCCACTAAACCTCACCGTGGCAACTAGAGACTTGCGAGAAAAGAGTTCAGTAGCCATGTCATTACTCCAAAAACAAGAAAACCTTGGGTCTGCCAAAAAGCTAAACATTATATATGTTGTGCAAATTTCATACTGGCCCCACTTTAAAAAAACACCATCCTCACAGTGAAGAGGGTGGTGGAAGCGTCATGCTGTGGCACTGGGCATCTTAATGTCAAAATAAATGGCACAAAACGCAAAAAAATACAGCGCAAAAATCGTATTCTGTCTGCTGAACTGAATTCTGTCTCATAACATAAAATAAGAGATTCACAACGGCTCCAAAAAGTAAATGAAATAAACAAAATAAAAATAAATAAAAATATTTCAAAAAACAATTTATACAAAATAATTTTAAGTTTCAGTGTTATGAAATAAAATAATCACATCTGAATCCATTCGCAAAGCACTGTAACACAAACTCCTCTATTTCTAGAAAAAACACACTCTGAAATTCAAGACATATCTATATTTTGGAACTTTGTATAACTTTGCATAGCACTTCCTTTCAGTTTCTACATGCTGACCTTCTTGGTCTGATGACCACAACCGTCCCTGCATTTCTAACCAATCCATCAATAAAACTCAGAAGAGACCAACCTGGCAACCACACAGAAGCTCTGGACACATACCTGGCAACCACATATGGGAATAATCCATGGATGCAACAGGACCGGTCTTTGTCATGTTGATGAATAAGTGTGCACTCGTTCAGTGAGGTCCTCTTCCTCTCACACACATGCACACACTCGTTCTCTGTCTCACTCTCTCCGCTTCTCTTTGACGGCCAAGGAGGAGGAACAAACTGATAACAAGTGGGGGGGAAACTCTCCACTCCTCCTTCTCTCCTCCCTCCGTCACCTCCTCTCTACGCTGTACCCACCCACACCTCCGCCCCCTCCGTGCCCACTTCCTGACCCCGAGAGAGCAAGAACGGAGCGGGTCAGAGCAGACATGCCACATTTGCATTTACAATACGATGCATTTTAAACCCGTAAGTGTGTTACAGGTCGTTTCATCGGGCGAATTTATGTGACGGTCGCTTTCGGGGGATAAAAGGCTGAGGAAGGCGAGCAGGATGCTGAGCGAGCGAAGGAGGAAGTGAAGCGCTGTCGATCGGTGGGCTGAAGAGTGGGGTCAGGTGAACTGAGAGAGGATGAAAGAGGTTGAGAGTGGGAAGGCGGCAGTGAGGAGCGAGAGATGAAAAATAAGCAGATGTTGAGATAGAGGTGAAAAGAGGGGGAGAGTTGTGCCGCTGGAAAGTGCTGGGGTTGCTGGAAAGAGTCGCTCACGAGTCCTGCGGTGACTCTCTCGGTCTCTCTCGCACACCCGTGTCACGCCGTATCTCTACTGTATATCAACACATCTGTCACAGCACAAGTCTCCATCAGAAAATACAGAATGAGGACGCTTGCTCACACGGCTTTGTTTCCAACCTCACACGTCCACACTGGGGCATGAATCACCCCGTAGGAGCCCAAAACAAAGCAGAGAAAGCAAAACAAGCATATCAAACATTTGTGATATAAAACTGTAATGTGTCGGAAGCAGGGATTGTTCACAAGCTGTACTGTTCAGTGACTGGAAATAGAAATGTCTAAACTGTCCTAATGCACTGCATCAGAGGACACACATTCGTTTAATTCATTTTTTACAATTATTTTCCACATTTGAGAAAATTAGTAAAGTTATTATACGCTATGAAAGAACACAAATAGAGGTACAGCCTGGGAAGCTTTTTTTGAAGTGTTGAAGATACTTTTCACTATTTGCTCCAATTCAAAGCACTAAAAAAATGATTTTGTAAAGGAAATAATACGTTGACTCAATTTAAATTTGTCTAGAAAATTCTTTCAAAATTCACGCGTGAGCATTTTGATCAAAAGTTCAAAAGAAACAGTCACATTTTACTGGTCCATATGTCTTCATTTAGCTTTCGCCAGAATGTATTACAATTTAATCACACACAAAAAAAAAATATAATATTAATACAAAAAAAATCCTAATACAATATATAATGAAAAAGCTTTGTATTTCCATGAAAGGAAGATTTTAGCATGTACATACAGTATACATAATATGCTATCGTATATTTATTAGATATTGTTTAAACCCTAAGTTTTAGGGTGTTAAGGCAAAGAGAATGTAGATGGAGTGATCCATCTGAACATTTTATGCAAAAAGATTCATCACTATTAGATATATATTTAAATACTGAATGTTTATTAAACATAAAACAGTTAAAAATAACATGATGTAATGACTAGTTCTTTCTAGGGATTTAAGGAACAGTCTGCTGAAATGATTCACAGTCAAGGTAAAGTCCAAGTCCAGGACATATGGGGTGTTATAAGAGACTGCAGTTCTGTATGTTCAACACTAGAAGGCGGCATTGCCCCACTTTATTATGAATGTTGTGAAGAGTTTTTCTGGAATCTCCCAATTGATAAGCGCTCCATTTCACATTTACTGGTTATTTCAAAGAAACATTAAAGTGAAAACAGCATATCTAGTTTAGATTCTCATTAATATACAGACACACACTCAAAGACAGAAATAACAAAAGACAGCTGTATACTCTTATACAGTAGGCTACCTATCAGGCCTGAAAGAACAGTTTTTTGGTTGTACACACACTGCATTTATTCTTTCTATATAATTAATTATAGATATATTTTCTTACACGTCACAAACGAATACAGATGGTAGCGTATATGTTTTGTGGATTCACACAAAGAGAGCAGTGTCAGGTTCACGGTCACCGAGAGCCTGGTGGGGTTAAAGTTCATGACCCCAGAGGTCACACACCACAGACATGTCTGCATATGTCACGGGGGTCTCAGGCCATTTGGCCGGCCCCTCATCACATGGCTTGCGTGGAAACGTCACTCAGCCCGCGTGATGACATCAGTTATAGTTTGTGTGATGACCTGCAGCCTGATGCAAGTGTGAAACAAACAGGAAGATCTCGTGATCCACCAGCAAATATGCCCCTATGATTTTTAAAAGCTAGTATGATTCCTCATCCGTTCCTCTCGCTCTCCTTCCCTCCATGTTTATCTGATCAGCTGTCTGTTTAAGAGTGCAAGCTCCAGGCCTCAAGAGAGCCATCAATCTCACAGCTGTCACAGCTCAGAGCCGCATGCGTGCGTATGTGTGTGAGTGATTAGATACTAACTATTTCACACAGCAAACACTCTTCGCGCTGTAGATGCAATCGCGTTCACTCCAACACAAATGTGTCTTAGTCTTTAGTGCTGATAAAGTTACAGAGACGCTTTCTTTCCGTCCACCATTCAGGGCTGATACGTCCACCTCTTCACCTCCATAAACACAAATGCCCATTCCCTCCACTTCCCACTCGCTCCTCCAGCTGTTAAACTATCAGCGTGTCCCGTAATGTAAAGATAAAAATGCTCTTTTTAAATTGTTTCCAGACATTTGCTCTTTCTTTCCCTCTCTTTCTGTCTCTCTCCCCTGCTGGTCAGCAGACGCTGTGACATCACTGGACACTGCTCTGCACTGTGATTGGTCACTGGCCCACGTTGCCAGGCAACAGCAGTGAAAGGTCTCTTGTGTGTGTGTGTGTGTGTGTGTGTGTGTGTGTGTGTGTGTTTGTCTGTGCTTATGTGTACGTTTTTACCCCTGTGACAGACAGTGAAATGGTAAACGGAGAGCAGGTCTTGTGCTGATAAGTTTTCCTATCTGAAATGGAGCATTTTTCCTGTAATATGATGGCTGAGTATCGTTCGTTTCCCCTGAATGAAGGTGTGCATGTTTAATATTTAGGCTTATGTCTGTGTGTGAACGCAGCTGTGTGTGAGAAAGTGTGTGTGTCTGGGGAAAAGGTGGTTATTGTTTTTGACACAGACCCTCATATTTCTGCATCGATCGATTCCTCTGACTCCCGACACGACAATAATCGCGCGCACACACACACACACACACACACACACACACACACACACACACACACACACACACACACACACACACACACACACACACACACACACACACACACACACACACACACACACACACGGGCCTCTTTCTATCAGTAGCATTATTACTGTGCAGAGAGGTAGAGGGGGAAATAAGGGGAGCTAAGAGGAATTCATACGGCAGAACAGGAAAGAACGCGGATGTAGGAGAGAGTCAGGCCACTTGAAAAAGAAGTGCACAGTGGGAGAATTGATAGTAAAATCTCACAGGGAAAGAAAAGGACATGGGGGAGATGAAGAGAGATGAGAAAATAAATGAAAAACTTGGAAGATAAGACTAGAAAGTAGAAGGAAATGTGTGTTAGCGGAAAAAAAATGTTTCTACAAATGGGCGTTCAAACGGAACTGAACTGGTTCAATATTGAATCAAACTGGCAACCTGCACAGTTACAGTTTATCAAATATTCACAATATCTATACAACGATTTTACTTTCACAATGTAATATGTACAGTATATATATATATATATATATATATATATATATATATATATATATATATATATATATATATATATATATATATATAAATTAAACCTTAAAAAATATTTTGAGTCGGAAAGTTTGATTCATTTCTGTGAATCAGTTGTTCTGTGAAACTTTCTATTTCAATGAATTGACGATGCTTCATTCAAAATGTAATGGTTCATTTCCGTAATTTTTGGTTTGCCTTAAATTCAGTAACAAGTTGGTATATAATATTTTTATTTTAGTTATTTGTTTAGTATTAATACATTTTTTATTGATTTATTAAATATGAATTAGTCAAATAGTGCTGCAGTGTTATGTTTGTTATATAATGTTGCTGTGCATAGAAATGAAAGTAATTAGATATTTTATATTTTTATATATTCATTAAATCAGCAGATATTCATTATTTTATATATTTACAATCTAATTGTCTACAGTGATTTTTTGGTGAAACTATGGGTCCTCTGAACCATAAACACAGATTTCAGAGCAAATACATACATTTTGGGTTATATATCAAATAACGTCAAAATCCTGAAAATGACCACTATAATATTTTTAGCTATCTCGCCCAGCCCTACACTGCAGTATAATAACAGAAGAGCATTGCGAGAGAGATGAAGGATTCATCCCATCTTTTTCCAATAAAAGAAGAAATGAGGGATTGAATTGGGGAGGATGGGGGGTGAGGGTACAACAAAAGAGATGAGACGCACATACACACAGAAAGTGTTGTTTTTGAGAGATGAGGAAGAGATGTTATTAGGTTGACAGCAGCGTAATGACGGAGCAACTCCAGAGCTGTCACACAGAAAAAGCACAACTGCACGGTGATGGAGGACAAACACACACACACACGTTCACACCTACACTGTCACTTTCAAGAGGAACCGTTTGCTTTGACATGAAGGACGGGTCACGATGGTCAACTAGTGAGGTTGACTGATACCTAGATTTTTTATTAGATCTTTCATTGTAAAAAGTTTTATTTAGTGCACGTCGAGCTTCATCTCAGGGTTTCTAGTGCTCTAATAATTGTTTTTAAACAAGAATCCTCCTTATATAAAATAGAAACCTAAACTAAACTGCAATATTTAAATATTTCGTTTTGCATATCCCTGTTTGAGAAACTCTGTCTTTTCCGATAGTTTCAGAGTTGTAGTTCTGATTAAATGTGATTGGTTTACGATTTCAGGAATAATTTGACCTTTAACCTGTCTTTCACCTTTCCCCTGTGCAGTTTTTCTCTTCACACGGTCTCATGTCTGTCATTCTTACTCATCAATATTCCCACTCACCTTTATCACAACATCCATCTTTCTCTCTCCCATAATCCCCTTCTCCTTCGCTTTCCGCCCCCCTCCTTCTTGTATCACTTCATTCCCCCTTTCGTTCTCTTCTCATCCCATTTCACTTCCTAAACTACATCACTCTCTCTCTCTTTTTGTCTATCCATACATTTCCAGCTGCCATTTCTTACCTCTTTTATTGTTTAATTTCCTTTCCTTTTTATGCCCCACTTGGACGTCTCTCTCTATCCGTCCTTGTCTCTGTGTTTGTGATAATAACTAAAATAAGAGTTTCTTCTGCCATTATTTATTTCTCTCCTCCCGAGCGCAGGGAGATTTCAAAACCTAGTCGGAGCCGGCACAGGGGACCCGTGCTACATTTGGGGAAAGGAGAGGTGGACTATGAGATGGAGAGAGGGAACGAGAGGGGGTAGGGGCTCTACTGTTGTTAGATGGGGGTAGATGGGCTGGGGGGGGGGGGGGGGGGGGGTAGGAAATCGGTCTGGCTAGCGGAACAGCTTTTCACCTATCTCTCTCTTTCTCTCTCTCTCTCCCCATACTGCTTTGTATTCTGTGGAGATGACAGGGGAAAGCTTTATTGCTCTGAGTCGGTATCGATCGGGGCCCTAGGCAGGGGGGAGCGCACAGACGCCCATTAGAGGCACTTTCTCAACGACCGCTCCCTAAGAGCACAACCCCACCCTACCCCCTTCTTTCTCTTTCTTTGCCTCTGAAATTCTAATTCAAGGTTTCTATCCTTGAGGCTTGACTGGGAAAGAGGGAGAGAAAGCGAGAGGAGACGTAATCTGATAAAGAAAGAGGCAACAGAGACACAAAGCAAAGAAAATATATCAATATTTCAATAGCCTACGAATACATATGAAGTGCTACATTTCTCTTATCCCCCTTTCAGCTCACTGTTATTCCACATCTTATATATTCTTAATAGCACATGAAAATATGTTGGTTGAAATCAGTAATTTCATGTGTAAGTCCAGCACTATATAGTTCACATAAACTGTGACAACACAAGGATGCACAACAAAGACTGTACACTGGCCCTGTGAATTGTGTCTAACACAAAGAAATACCTTTCTACTCTGTCAATGCGTTCAGATCCCAGTGGGATGTCACACTCTGGAATGAGGCCTGTATCACCTGTAATCTCCCTCTTCACAGAATTCCTCATTTTGAATCAGAGTTTGGCAAGACAAGAATCTCACCTTCCTATTCACCCCTTCTTGCTCTCTCTCTCACACCTCGACCAAAACAAACCCACACTGCCATCACGAAGAAAATGCTTTCTGGTACCTCCATGGCTATCCAAAATCACACATAGTACACTATAAATATTAATTCTCCATTACCTTGCTGTAAAAGCCTGACCTGCAGAGACTAAACTTTGACCTTGGGGAATTTAAAGTTACATCTGCACATCTCCTCTGTCCTTATATAGTGAGTTAAAAGATACAGTGGTCTAGTGCACATATTCCAGAAATTGAGCCTTTGCCGTTCATGTGGAAAATGGAGATTTGAATCTGGCTGGCAATAAGTCCTGGTCCCAGTCTCCTAAGTCATTTCCTCTCATTTCTTCTGCATCTATCAATACAAAGTGACATAATTGTGTGTGTGTGTGTCTCTGTGTGTGTGTGTGTCTCTGTGTGTGTGTGTGTGTGTGTGTGTGTGTGTGTGTGTGTGTGTGTGTGTGTGTGTGTGTGTGTGTGTGTGTGTGTGTGTGTGTGTGTGTGTGTGTGTGTGTGTGTGTGTGTGTGTGTGTGTGTGTGAAATAAAAATAAAACAAAAAAGATTAATAATTAAAATAGTATATTTGCAACAGCTTGATCAAAGTGACTCCTCAACTTTGAGCCTTGGTGATCATGTGGGAAATGCAGATTCAAATCTGGCCTGCAACATGCCAGGATCCCAGTCTCCAGAATAATTTCTTCTCATCTCTATTAACATTATCAATAAAAAGTGATATAACATTTTTTTTTTTTAAATCTGAAAACAAAACAACATTAAATCAAAATATATTAAAATAAATGATTAAAATCTTGCAGGCAACATGTCCTGATCTCATTCTAATCAATACTTTCCTATCATACTATTTATATCCACAAAAAGTGATATATTCAAATATATTAAACATGCTTATTTGCAACAGCATGATCAGAGTGACTACTGAAGTTTAAAACTTTATAAATAAAAATCTTTAATAAATGTTTATTTTTAATATTTCTTCTTTCTAGAGTATCAGTATGGTGTGACCTTCCACTATGAATCTGATTACATGTTTTTAGCCTGACAAACACTGAAAAGTCTGTCTCTTTGACCACCACATGGGAATAGTTGAAGAGACTTCAACGCAGCACAATCGTGCACCATGTTTACACATGTGAGTCAATCGCTCCCACGCCAATCGATGGAAAGAGAGAGAGAACAGGTTACCTTTGGTCATTAAGACAGGGGGAATCCCAGACTTAGGGTGGTTAGGGGGTTCATTGATAGAGAGAGAAAGAGAGAGAGAGAGTATTTGGCAAAGAGAGAGAGCAGACAATTATCTGTATTGATTAAAGGGAGGCAGCACAGTGAAGAACAGAGCTCACTATGTGTCGATCAATAGAGAGAGAGAGACAGAGAAAGAGAGAGAGGGAATTGTTTGGGGAAAGAGGGTCAATAGGGTGGGAATGAGATAGGGACAAAATCAAGTGTGAAAACGAGAACATGTGTGAGGTAGGTTATAAAACGATGGTGCATGAAATAAAAAGATCTGTATTAATGTGTAAGAAGAACTCTTATTGACATCATACTGATTATAAGCGTCCAGCACATGCATTGAAATGTCTAAATTTGGCTGTCATGTTTAGATGCAATACTGATTTACCTGACATTACACCCTTATACATTAAACAAAAATGACCACTAGGCCTAACACATTTTACAGAACTTGTTTTAAAAGTCAATCAATTATTTTGTCTTTGGTCATGTTTTATTTTGCATATAGTGGGTCAGGGCTGCCATTGTTGCCCACTCAAAATAAAAAAATACTGGTGGATGATTATCATTAACTTGTGCGCAACTTATACAGACTGAATGTGTGAGTTGAGTTTGAATATATGTTGGGCACTTTGTAGCCAAGGCCACTTCGCTTCCTCGGAAATGCGTGAAACACCGGGACAAAAGCTTCAAAGAGGAGTAACATCAAATGAACTGTGTAGACACAAGCCGTGCAGACAGAGCCACTGCTTGCCCCTTCTCAAAATATTAATCCCCTTTCAGACAAACTTGACCCCCAACACACACACACTCCCCTTTTCCGCTCCCATTAGGAGTTGAATGCATATCTACGGACTGTGCTGGCCGTTGCCTAGTAACCGTGACCCTCATCAGCTAACACCAGAAACAACACAACATTCATTACATCCTCGGACTCATTTGTTGCTTAGTAATGTAACATTGTCCAAAAAGCATTAGTGCACCTTAGCAGGAGATTTAAAAGCAAAGTTTTAAACAATGAGAGCATTTTCAAATAATACAAAAATACGCAAGAAGTGCAATAATCCACACTTTTTTAGTTTACTGATGTTTTTTAGTTTGTTTTTTTACACCTGTTTGTTTTACATTGTTACTGATTAAAAAAAGAAATTCACAACTAATACTGATACATATTATTATTATATTTAAGTGCCAGATTATCAGTATGCAGAAACCATTCTTAATTATTTTATTTCTACTTTTTGATCATAAATTCAACACATAATATCCATATGCATATCATATTTCCTACTTTTATTATTTATTATAGAGCTATCATTATTATTATTTTATTTATAAATATACTTACATATTAATGAAAAGTTATTTTGCCATCTAAATAGGTGCTAATCATTTTTCTTTCTGATTTATTTATCCTTGTTATAGGCAGTCTAGCTGTAAACATGTTATACATTCCTTACTTGAGAATTTAAACACACATTCCTGTTTAATGGCATTGTTGGGTGCCGACCAAACGATAATTAATAATAGAAATAGAACTAACAGAAAATAAAAGTGGAAGGTGTGGTGTGTGGTGGAGCGATGTCAACACAGGAGTGAGTTAAAGGGATAGTTCACCCAAAAATGAAAACTCTGTCATCATTTACTCACCCTCAAGTTGCTCCAAACCTGTATGCATTTCTTTCTTCTGCTGAACACAAAAGAAGATATTTTGAAGAATATGGGTCACCAAACAGTTGATGGACCCTATTGACTTCCATAGTATGGAAAAAATTACTATGGAAGTGATTTTGAAGTCAACTCTTTGGTTACCGACATTCTTCAAAATATCTCCTTCTGTGTTCAGCAGAAGAAAGAAATTCATACAGGTTTGGAACAACTTGAGGGTGAGTAAATGATGACAGAGTTTTCCATCCCATTAAATCAGCCACTTACAGCTGTTGTGATTGCCAGAATTAGGTATTTACATTTAGTCTATTCAAAATACAGCATACTTTTTTCATACTAATTAAAGAAAAATATTTTTTTTCTCTCTAAATAATTTAAAGGTTACTTAGACATGAGATCAGATTGCATCATGGGGAAAACCTTACAGCCTAAGACGAGGCAAGGTTAAGCGAATGAGCGCGCACACACACACACACACACACACACACACACACACACACACACACACACACACACACAATAGCACCCGCACTGATAAAGGCCTGTTTAATATGAATCAGATCTCAACGGATACGGCAAGGACACAGAGTCTGCGTGCATCGTAATGTACCAGAGTAAATACTTATTTACATGTATATAGCACAAACAAACACTCGGTCAAATAACTATAATCTTGCAGTTTGTGTACGGAATTTATAAATAGAGGCTATAAATACAACATTAGAAGAGCCATCTGGGTCTGAAACACTAAAGCGTTGAAAAAGAAAAGGAAGAGAGTCCAGCAGAAAGATTAAAAACAGGAGAATTCAGGTGTGTATAGTTATGCATGCATGACATCACAGGTCCCCTCCCCCAGCCACTGGGAGTGGGTGCCTTGGAAACGGTCGCTAAGGGAACAGACGACGAAAGAGAGAGGGAGAGAGAGAGAGAGAGAGAGAGAGAGAGAGAGAGAGAGAGAGAGAGAGAGAGAGAGAGAGAGAGAGAGAGAGAGAGAGAGAGAGAGAGAGAGAGAGAGAGAGAGAGAGAGAGTGAAAAAGGTGAAAAAGAGCGGAAGAAATTAAAGAGAATAAGAAAGCATCCTGTGCTGCCGTGCAAAGGAAAAAAAGTGGAAAGCACCAAAAGAGAGAAAGAGAGGATGAGACATAAGAGCAGATAGTAACACACAATTGTATCTTATGAACATTATAAACAACATTACATAAGTCATATTAAATACAGCTCATTGGATAATGTGCACGGGCAAGTTAAGGTAACTAAATGAGACATTATGACATTCTGAATGTTAGATTATTACATATAATACTTAAGAGGATATAATAAAGCAGTGGCATATAAGGCAAGGCCTGCAGAGCAGCATGTGTGCCTGTTCACCTGTTCTACACATCCATCTTACTGTCTACTAATGCAATATAATGAAAGAAATGAGCCGCTGGGCTTCTAATGCATTTGATATTAATCTCAGTATCTGTAAAACTCACACACTATCTAACTAATGTGAAAACTGATTAATAAAGATTTGACAGCCATCATAGAGGAAATTATTCAGTGCTATGTTCTCCAATCATATGGCTTTAATGTAAATTTATGCTGATGTAAAAGTTCACATTTCCATTTATATCCCATATAGTCCTGCAGCCACATCCACCCGGGCCTAAGACAAGCATCTCCCGTTACATCATTCATGAGTTTCCTTGAATATCAAACTGCTTGAGTACTGTATATATCACCATGAAAACACATACCCTTCCACCAAATGAGAAAAATAAAGGGGTGGAGATTTGCAAGGCCATTAGACCTAGCAGACCCCAGAAGCCATCTCACCTCCAATTCAGAAAATAACCCTTCATCTCATACTTAAAAAGTATTATTCTGGGTTCAATACAAGTTAAGCCCAGTCAACAGTATTTGTAGCATAATGTTGATATCACACAGATCAAGGTTATGGCGAGACACTTACAATGGTAGTAAATGCAGACCAGTGTTTGGAGGATTTAAAAGCAGAACTGTGAAGGTTATAATTTATGAAACCATGCTTTTCATTGGTGTTTTGAAAACGTACTCGGACGTGTTTGACTGTTGCGCTGGCATCTTTTGCAGCGTCTCGTGCACGACACAGCGCTCAAGTTAAAAGAAGTTCAACGCTTAAAAATGCATCTCTAGACCTTGTATTTTTCCTCTGTTCCACTGACTCATCTCATGTTTTTAACCGCAAACGCGTTATGTGTGAATGGCCCCTAATTCTTTTAAAACGTAATTTATCTGAACTATAAAGTTGTTCTTGTAATATTTAGGGCAGTTTTAATGTTTCAGTTGTTGCACTTTCATGGTAACAAAGTATTAAAATTGGATATAACTTTACACAGAAAAAGTTAGTAAGTGATTTTTTTCACACTGAAATAATGTTAACACTCATTGTTTGTTCTCAACGTTTACTGATTGGCCCCATTCACATTGACACCAGAGATTTAAATCAGTCAAAAAGCCCATTCACAATAAGGACGATAACTATAAAAATAAAGATATAGTTCAAAAAATTGCTCTTAATATTAAAGCATAGCAGAGTTCACACCACAGCTATGATAACAACACAGATAATTTTATCCAGCTGATGAATGATAAAAACATTGACAGCCAATCAGAATCCATCCTGCTGTAACAAGGTTGAGTATTTAAAGTGGCAGACAAGCACCCACAATTAGAATAAACAGAGCGATATCATCCGCTGGTGTGAGTGCTAATATAGTTATCTTTCTTGGTGTGAATGGCTCTTAACTGTCTATATATATTCCAAACTGTAGAGGCTGATGCAGAATCAACCTTTTCCAGGCTCTTTAATAGAGGGTATGTGACGTTCCCCTTAGCTTTCGGAGTGTTTCGCATCGCATGAGGCGTTAAGGTTCGTTAAAACTTACAAAAGTGCCAGATGCCGCTATCAGCTGCAACACAGCTGGGTACAAAACATCCAACTAGTTCCAGGACCATCCAAATGTGAATTTACAGATGCTTATCCACGCGAACACGAGTGTATGCGGTGGGCGCATGAGATAGAGAAAGCAGGGATCCCAAACCGACATGTTCTCATTTATACTGATAGGGCTGTTGTATCTGACTCCACAATACTATTGCAGCATTGTGGGTAAATGGTAGACTACCCCCACCTTCTACCCGCTAGGTTGAGTCTTTAACCTTGACCTCTCGTGCCTCTGCCTCCAGTAATGAAGTCAACCCCCCCGCTCCCCATTCCCTCTCTCCCCCCGTCTATCTGCCCCCAGCTCTGCTGTCCAGCGCTCCTCTCATTCATAGTAAACACTATTGATTTTTCAGCACAGAGAGTAAAAAAAGCCATGAATTTTAATGCTACTATCTCTCCCTCGCTCTAGCTCCCTCTCTTCCTCTGTCATCCTTTCCTTTCATGCGTTTTCCCTCCATCCCTTCATCCCATCTTCTTCTCTTCAAGATGTGAGGGAGGGCAGGAGTTGAACTAAGTGTGTGTTTGTTGGCTATAAACTTTGGATACACGAATGTGTGTGTGAACGGAGCGCTGGCTAACGCTCTCGTCTCGTTCACCCTCTGTGACTGAGACCGATTGATTTTGCTATAAGCAGTGTTGAGGCTATGACAGGCCAGCAGCGACAGACAGAGGAGCTCATCAACGTCCAATGAACACGGAAAAAAATCTCCTTAAAAATCCCTCCATCATGCCACACCAAAACTGGAGCAAGAGATACGGAGAGAAGGACAGAGGGTAGAAGATAAGCCTTTATAAAGAAACCCCATTAAACATCCCACACCGTAACATCACAACAACAAAGATAGAACAGACAAACAGGGCAGACTGCATTTGTGAGGGACACCATTTAGAAATCACATTATTGAAAGGATTGTCTGAAAGGATAATGAACAGACAGAAGGCCATAATCGCAAAATAAGGTCCACGACGCAGGGAGAATATCTGCAATAAAACAAATAAAAATGCATATTCATCTAAAATAAATAAATAAATATGTACCTGCATAGTGGCTTCCTCTAAAAAATAAAAACAATCCACTACAACGTACAAAACAATCAGCCTATTAGCTCAGACAAACAATGCAACAAGATTTCAGTAATATTAATATTTAAAGGCTAAGTTTGTCGTTCCAAACCTGTATAACTGTATAATTATACAAAAAAAGATATTTGGAAGAATGTTGGTAATCAAACAGTTTTGGTTAATATTGAGTTTAATTTTATAGACAAAAAATTATTTCTCAAATTCTCTTCTTTTATGTTCCACAGAGAATAGAAAACTACACAGGTTTGGAACGACATGAGGTTGAGGAAACTTTTTCTTTTTTGGGTGAACTATCCCTTTAAGTCATCTGAGATTCACCATAATCATTTACTGAGCCGCAGCGAGAGATCGCGAGTACGCGATGTGATACGAGAGAAATGAAAGTAGCACCGGTTTCAGTTTTCTGGTCACAGCGTTGCCATGGATGACGGAGGACATTAGGAAATATCAGACCACTGAATGTCGTGATCAACGTCAGAATTTAGTATTTCGGAGAACCATAAAATAGTTCCTCATACACTCTCAGAAAAAATGTTGCAAAAGCTGTCAGTGAAACGGTACACTTTAAAAAAAAAAGTTGTAATGTGTACCTTTGAGGTACTAATATGCACTCTTTAGGTACAAAGATGTACCTTTTGAAAGGGTACCGCCCCAGTGACATCTTTTGAACCATTTTGAGAGTGTAAAATCTGTAGTTCAACCTATTTTTACGACTTTAATCAGTTCTGCTATGTTGCCTAAGCTCCCTCATTGTACGTCTCCTCGGATCCGTTCCACAGAAAATGCGGTCATTCAGCCGTGATCCCTACAGCATTCCTGGTTTAATGTCCATCTGCATCATTAGATGCTGGACACCAATCAAGCTAGTATGCATTGATGGTAATAAACTCACAGTGCAAATTGCTTTCGGGGAACACAATTATCCCATCAAAGCATGTACGAGTAAGGTTGTCAAATTAAAGCCAAAACATCTCTATATTTGGTGCCGTTTTGCTACAGCAAGTGAATGGAAACAATTTTCTCTTAAAGAAGTGATGAGAACATGCTGCATAATGGATATAAACTTAAAGTAATCTGATGGAATAGGCATTTTATGTACTCAGGTGCAGAGTACAAATTGGCAAGCCACGTATTGATCGATAAACCCGGATTGAAGGAAACCCTGTTAACAGGAGCCTGTCTGGGGAGTCGGGCTCCATCCCTCCCCTCTCTCCATCTTAATTTGATTGATGATCATACTTGTCACTCAAGGCAGCATGTGGCCAATTACAAGATTTGTACGGGTAGGTTGCTGGTGGTTTCGGCTTGTGTTGTCAGTTAAAAATGTGTGGGGTTGTAAGTGGGGTAAAACTGTATTTATTACCTTTACTTCAGTGCTGTTTTGTGAGGATTGAAAGGATAGTTCACCCCAAAATTAAAACACCATGTTGTTCCTTAACTGCATGACTTTCTTTCGTCTTTGTGACATTAAAAATAAGATATTTTGAGAACACCGTCTCAGTGGTTTTTGTTTTTTTTAATTCGGCCACACAATAGAAGTCAAAGGCCAGCAAACCGATTTGGTTACCAACCAACATTCTTCAAAATATCTTCTTTTGTGTTGCACAGAACAAAGAAATGCATACAGGTTTGGAACGACATAAGGGTAAGTAAATGATGACAGAATTGTTTTCATTTTTGGGTTAACTATATCCCTTTAACAGTAAATAATGTACTTAGGGAAACAGGAACTTCAGGATCCAGAAAAAACTACTTATGAATAAAACTAAAGGGCTAAAATGAAAGGATGAAGGAACGGTACAAAGAAGGAAGAGTAATCCTGTCACCTCTCTACAGGAGGTATTGGTATTTTCTCAAAAGCAGAAATAGAAATGATCAGAAATATGCCAAACAATACATGCATTTATTATTATAAATAATACTTACACTGTAACAGTGGGCCACTAATGTAATCTAAATTAAACTGTATCTATTAGATCATATAATTTAGATAACAATTTTGTTTGAAATTTAGCTGATTAATAATACTAATAATTGGCATTTTTAATAATCAAAACATTACACCAAACAACCTTACGACCATTAAAAGGGTAAAAAAAGAAAGAAAAAAGCCCTGAAATAAATTCACAAAGCCCTGCATGTGAACAGAAGACCTTGATCGCTATAAATCTTAAATGAAATGGAGGAAGAGAACAGATTTAGGTCTTGAGCTTGTTCATGAGGAGTGAAGGACACAATCAAAGAGCAAGCTTTTATTACACATTGTCTATTGTCAAAATGCGCACGCACGCACACACACACACACACACACACACACACACACACACACACACACACACACACACACACACACACACACACACACACACACACACACACACACACACACACACACACACACACACACACACACACACACACACAGCAGCTGCTGAAAGGACAAAAATTACACTGGTTTAAGCCAATTTTTCACCTAACAGCATCAAAGGGAGGGGGGCAGATTTAAAAAGTAGTGTATTGCTGTGTCAATCCATCCATCTTATTATCCCACACAGTAATCTTAATATCTCTCAGTACATCAGTTTGTCAGTAAAGCCACCATGTACCTGCCATGTCAAAATATCAATACATTCATTCATGTCTATTTATGCTCATCTTTCAGTCAAGTCTCGATCCCTCCATCCATCTACACACACAACATTTCTGTGTGTCTGAGGCGAATATAACAATGTCTCTCTCTCCCTCTCCAACACACACACACACACACACACACACACACACACACACACACACACACACACACACACACACACACACACACACACACACACACACACACACACACACACACACACACACACACACACACGTGCAGCCAGATAATCACACTAAATTAACACAGCAGTGTTGAATCTGTGTGAGTGCTGCTGTACTGGTGGGGGGTGTATTGACCAGGTGCTGTCTCTCACAGATGTGTTGATTAAGGGCCTGTCTGAACAATTCTCCTACTTTTGCGCCATCATGTAGCCACCAACACCTCCAGAGTGTGTTTTTATATGAGAAAGAGAGAGGAGGAGCCAGAAAGAGATATTAATAATAATGTTGAAATATTATGTGAGGTTGGAACAGTTTAAACGTAATGCTGCACCACAGCGGCTTGGGCGGCTGCATGCGTAACTTTCACCCGACCGCGCGCAAGAATCAACACAATCACTGCAGTGCACGGCAGTGTTTCCCAACACTTTTCCTGAAGGCAAGCCAACAGAACACATTTTCAAACTCTCACCAGATTAAACTCATTTGTAGAGACTCCAAGACCAGATACGGATGGTCAAATAAGTGTTGGTGTGCCTCCTGGACAAGGGTTGGGAAACAGTGGTGTAAGGGGCCATTCTGCAGTCCACTGTTTTTCTAAACATGGACTAGATGCTCATGTTGGACCGTTGCTTGAGTTGTACATCTTTTGAAGTGTCCCATGCATGATGCAGATTCTAAATACATGGCACTCAAGTTAAACATTGTTCAACTTTACAACCTCTTCACGTGCAGTATACATTTTGAATGTCGTTACACCAATGAGTACGTTTTCATGCACGAAAAAAAAAGTAATTATGAAAAATGTGTTATAAAAACGTAACTTAATTTGAAATGCTTGATGTTAAAACAAACATGAACTGTTTATGTAAATGAAGTGAGAAAAGAACACAATGTTTGGGCTACATGATTACGGCTTCTTATCAGTGTTGGGTAAGCTACTGTAAAAAATTTATCAATTACTACCTACGAATTACATCTCAACAGTGTAATTAGATTATTGTACTAATTACTCTCTCTTAAAAATGATTGCATTACGTATTACTAATTACTTTCGAAACCCCCTATCAACTTCGACCAGTTGAACAATACAAGAACAGACATGAAACTGCTCTTTAAATTCTTTCAAATAATATAAAATGAATCTGACAAAAGTATTTAAACTGAGAAGTTTACATTAAAAACATACATTTTATCATTGGACGTTAAATTTTGATGTTAAATCTTTCTTGTTTTATTTAGAATTGTTCTAGTTAATACGGTTGCAATTACATAAGAAGTAGCTGTAGTTAAATTACAGAAAAATTAAGTAATCCCTTACTTCAATTTTAAAGGTTGATTAAATAAAAATGTAATACTAATTTAATAACTAATTTAAAAGTTATTCAATTACAGTAATTAAGTAATGCATCACCCATCACTGCTTCTTAAGTAAAATCGGTATAAGACTGTTCATGTACTGTAAATTCAACCTTCTTAATTTTCAAAAAAGTTCATAATAAGCTCTCAGAAAAAAGGTACAAAAGTTGTCACTGGGGTGGTGACCTTTTAAAAAAATACTGCTTTTGTACCTGATTTATCTCTAAAGGCTGCATATTAGTACCTCAAAGATACATATTCATAGCTAAAGTGTACATATTAGTACATAAATGTATTGGAAACTTATGAAAGGGTTCTGTCTCAGTGACAGCTTTTTGTAAAAAAATTCTGAGAGCGTACTGCACTAAAGGACATTTAGTGATTTTGGCTGAATTGTTTGCAGAAGTTTAATATTTAGAGTCAGAATGTTTGATGAATATCAATACATTGCAACCTTGCAGGCACTTATGAGTCTCTCTAAGCTTTAAATATATGATGGAGAGTTTAGTCTAAAATGTTGATCAGCAGTTTGTAGACCAGTCTCAAGATATCTTTCTGTTTGTACTCAGTATGAAGACACAATCGCACAAATGTGTGTGTGTGTGTGTGTGTGTGTGTGCTTGCTTGTAATGGTCACTGGGAGAAAAGAACTCTAGGAAATTTCTTCCAGAGTGAAAAGCAGCAGTGCTAATGAGGGAAAGGGTGCCGTCAGTGTTAATACACTACAGAAGGTCAACCCACACAGATGCAAACACATTTCTCCTCTGCCAAAACTAACAGTCACTAAAAGACCTGTGGGAGTACTGTCACTAAATGAACATCATGACGACATGGAATATAAATCAGAGCAAGAGATTGTGTGTGTGTGTGTGTGTGTGTGTGTGTGTGTGTGTGTGTGTGTGTGTGTGTGTGTGTGTGTGTGTGTGTGTGTGTGTGTGTGTGTGTGTGTGTGTGTGTGTGTGTGTGTGTGTGTGTGTGTGAGAGAGAGAGGGAGTGAAATGCAGTAGAACATTCTGTATTGACATCTTCTTTATATCTATTGATTCCCCATTATGTTACAAACAAACCCAAGCTGACATTTTGTCATTGGCAATCATCTTAACACCAGGACTCGCCCTAATCTATAAACACACTCTTTCACATTCGCTCACACAGCGTTTAGCTATACCAAAAAATAAATAAATAATAGCTAGTAGCTACAAAAAATATGGATTCCATTTCTGCCAATGGCACCTGTCATTGTAACTTACAATGTGCACCACCTTAAACTTTTTAGTACAATGAACTTGGATATTTGTCATTCTAACTTAAATTACATTAAACTGACTTTAAAATGAGTTGAATCTTGTATAAGTTATAAAAAAGTTGAAAATGTATTAACTTATTTTGATGAGTTCAAGGAATGTAAAAACATATGTTGTTATTGATCTTGTAATTGTTTTGTGTATTTTGAGACAATTATTTTTAAAGTAATTTTCTCTAGTTTACTAAATATAGTTAGCCTATTTCTCTCTGTTATTTCTCTCACTATCAATATTTTCTCATCCTCCTGGACCTGCCTGTTACTGTAACACACATAAAACTTTAATGGAGCAGTTAATGGCAATAATTCCCGAGACCACTTACAAGAATAGGTCTTGATTATCTCTTTCTCTGCCTCTGTCCATGTCTATATCTGCTTTCTAATGGGAATAGGGTGTAAAAGCTGCATACATTAGTAACTAGATAATAGTTAAATAGGTTCTGCTCTCTCTAATGGTGATTAAGATACTTTGATGAGGTATGGATATTTCAGCTGGCCGTAATGGTATTTGATATCATGAAATTAAGAAATAAGGACTGCTGCTCTCAGATTTTAGTGGGTTAGCCGACTGTGAAGGTTTGTCTAATGCTTAATCAAAAATATTTAAGCAAACTATAGAATTTGTCAATTTTTAATGAAATATTATTCCATATGCTACTCACCCACTTCTTTGTGAAATAAGTGTTAAGTATGTATATCTAAACAACAAAGTTTACAGCCTAGCTTATCACTCATAACTAATGAGCAACTGCGTTCATACAATCTGAGTCTAGAGCTCAAGATCACCTCTCCCTCTCAAACTCGGTTTTCCATACTCGTTCCCATTTTTCACTGTCATCAGCACCTACTTTCCTTTAGTGGTCCACAGCTTTTTCTTTTTCGGCCCTCTTTTTTTTATCTTCTTTTGACACTCGCTATTTTTCAACGAGAGGGGCATGAAACTCCTCCTCCTCTCCCCTGGCCCTGTTAATCTCTGAGGGGAAGAGGCTCATTATCCTTCCCCTTAACCATCCTGTATCGTTCTTCAGTCCCAAAGAAAGCCTATGAAAACCTCTAAGGCTACCTGAAAGTTACGCAAAAAAAATGTAATTGTAAAATTATACAGAGAACAATGCAATCCCACTAACCACTGTAAGTAAAATGAGGTTGCAAAAAAAAAAAGTCTGACCAAAAATAAGGCACAACACCTTTCATTGTACACATTCTGAATGCATAAAAATGGATGAAAGTAAAATCTTAAGACCTTTTAAACATCAACTTGATTTTCATCATAAGGAAAAAAGATCACGTATGGGCAGATGAATAACTTGTGTATAAATTGTTGGGGTTTAAATAAATGTATACAAGAATTTGTATCATAAATCCTCTGATTTGTAATAACCATTTAATAACCAAATAGCCATGTAGCCTATTAAAAATATATTTTTGAAAGTAGCCAAATATTATCATTCCAAATATTCCATATAATCAATTAATACGAGCTCATTAGAATATGAATAACTGCATGAATAATACATATAAAATAAAAAAATGTTTTACAATAGACTTAAATGAAGCATAACATTTCACACCAAATGAAATGTACATTTTCCCATATGCAATCCAAATGATAAAAAATACATAGGCTACTGCATAAATTATCCAGAAAATAATTTCTTTATAAAATGACAGAACATTTTCATTGTATTCTCAGACTGTCTCATGCCCAGTAAACAGCAGCTTGCTTATGCAGTTATGCCTCTTCTCAATTCAGACAACACCCATCTCCTCCTACTCCACCCCCGCCCTCCTTCTCCATCCTCCTTCGTTCTGTTTTCATCTTTATGTGGCCACCGAACAACCGGCAAGTTCGCGCAAAGAAAACAATAACGGACCATGTCGTCCGTTTGCAATTCGCCCGTCTCTAATAACAATAGTCGAGGTGCAAATTACATTATACACTATGTATGTGATCATCAATTCAAAATGCTTAATAGCCGATCACACGTGCAAGTGCAACTAACTCTCTATACATGACCCTCACACTATACATTTATATTTGTGAGCCAAACATAAGATGTTTAAATAGCACAAATGCTCATTTCTCTGCTCTCTGCAGCTGCTCTGATTCTCTCCTCTCTCCCCTCGATCCGCCGGCCCCGGAATCGATCCTGCGGAGATCGATAAGTTGGCATGAATATTCCCAGCTCACCGCGAGTTTAGTTCGGGGGAGACGGAGGCAGAGGCAGAGGCGAGAGAAGGAGACGGACGGATGCGGAGCCCAACGAGAGACAGGAATATATTCAGGAAACACCTTAACAAAACAAACCCGACCTGCGCTGCATTTCGAAGCGCGACAGTGCAGTGCTAGTTTTGCTGTAGACAAACTTGACTCGCGTCGTTTGGACTAAACTGAAATTTTGGAAAGGGCGGCAAGCGCGCGCGACACACACAGAAAACGGAACATGAGGATGTTTCATTCACACGGTGAACACGGGGATTATGCCACTGAGTGGGGTGAACTAGGGAGGTTTCACCGGATTCGGGATTGGAGGGAAGAAAATGTGGTTGTTGTGGAAGAAAGCCTTACCGGAGTGAGAGCGGAGAGCCAGCGGGGACTTGAGGCGCCAGGCGTGGAGATCAGAGGCAGTTCTCGGCAAGACAAACGGCACCGGCAAAGGAACAAACATGATCCGTCTTCTTGCTGGTTCTTATCAGATGCTCTTTTTGCTGTTGGTTTTTCTTTGCTATTTTAGCAGTTGTGGCAAGATAGGCTATTTTTCTCACTTAAATCATTGGGTTCCGTCTGTGATCCAGGCGTTTCTGACATAAAACAGTTTATTCATAATATAGCGTTTATACTTTCCTTTTTCGCTTGTAGTTTACTTTTGATCTACATGCATAGATACGCAGACGCGCGCGCAGCCCGACTGAATTTTCCCAGCGCGCGCACACAGGCGGATAGACGGATTGAAACAAGACAAACGTGGGTTATTTCACTCTTACTTCACGCTTGTCTAGGCTATTCGTTTTGGTATTAAGCTACAGTATTTGGTATAACTGTTCGATCTGCTTGCCGAACATATATGTATCTGTCACTCAAAGGCATATAGGCTAATTATATGTTTGCGAACGTTTATAACTGCATATCTCGATTCTCCCGTTCTCTCCTGTAGTGTTTCTGTCCTTGTCGACACCGTTCAGCTGGCCTGCTGCTTTACCCCTTGGTTGCAGTCGCTTAAACTTTGGTTATCTGCTTATAAAATAAACGGACCGTTCTGCATTTATAATAAAGGAAAAAAAGATTTCACACCCTGACTGTATAACGTAGGCTATAAAAGACAGCGGATATTGTTATTACTTGGATATGTGGTGCATTTTTTGGTGAATTTATTTGGTCTAGCTCTTCTATAGCTCTCTTCCTTGTTCTAGCAGCTACAGGCTACACATTAATTCACACAAAGTCACTAAACGTTGTTAAAATCGTCTGCTTATTTTGCTCATTTAAATTAAAAATCTATAGAAAAATAAGGCAACTCAACGTGCTCGCCGGATTCGCCCCTCCTCCCACGCACCTTGTCACACGCCAGTAATTAAAACGCAATCAATCGATACATGACTAAATAAGGCAAACAAATAAATAAAGCACGAAAACATCAGGGAAAAGGAGCTCGATATGTCGCTGGTTTTTAAGAACACTTGCCTATATTTCCGTCCATCCGCCTGCGTGTTTTGGTCTGTCTGTCTGCCTGTTCCCGTTATTTGGGAACCCCAATATCTTATTCGTGCACGCTCTCCTCCCATACGCTCGCGCGCTCTGATTCCACGCTGCCCGCAACATTGAAGCGCGAGCGGAGCCGTTACAACTCTCACATCACCACCACCCCACCCCCACTCCCCCCCCCCCTATCTCTCTCTCTCTCTCTCTCTCTCTCTCTCTCTCTCTCTCTCTCTCTCTCTCTCTCTCTCTCTCTCTCTCTCTTTCTCTCTCTCTCTCTCTAACAGTTCCGTACCCCTGTGCTTGCCTCGCTGAAAGGTAAAATCACACATGGACTGATACGAGCTACAAACATCTCTCTCCAATAATACTAATTCACCAAAGAGTAAACAACAGAACAGTGCTCATTAATACAGCAAACCCAGATTTAACATATTAAATACAAAAAAGAAAGGCAACCCATCAGTGACCACGTTTGCATGCATGCACACCATTTTCAGATTAAGTTCCATGTTAATATTTTGAATAAACGAACAGTTGTCTTGACCTCTCTTTTGAAAATACTAATTCATGCCATATATTTGAGTAATTTTGGACAATAAACTAAACAAGTTTACTCAAAAATTAAAATGCATTTCTTAGTTCTGCAAAACATAAATGAGTTCAAACAACGCTGGAGTCTAACATTCATTCTATGGACAAAAAAAAAAAAAAAAAAAAAAAATCCAATATCTTCTTTTGGGCTCCACATAGGCTATATGAAAATCATACAGGTTTGGAATTACATCAGAGTGAATAAATGATGACAGAGTTTTTGGGTTAACTACCTTTTTAATCGGTTACTTTATTTTAAGGTGTCAGTATTACAGTGTAATTATACTTTAAGTACTGAGTAATAATAATGAACTACATGTTACTATAGGGTTAGTGTTAGGATGAGGGTTTGTTTGAGGGTTAATTACACTAATTATGCATAATTTATAGTTATTAATAGTTACTAAATGTAACGTAACAATGACACTGTAAAATAAAGTGTTAACATCAGCTCATTAACTGTCATTCATTCATGATTAATTCAAACAAGAGCACAAACAATGGCAATTTAGGTCATGATTTTTAAAAAAGTTGCTAATAAAAAAGTGTTTCTTCAATGTATTTAATAGGGTAAATTCAAATAGGGTAAATTCAGGTTGATTGAACCCCTATTATATAATTTAGTATGAACATGCAGGCCTACAATTCTGAATGAAAGTTCACTGTCTGATTAATAAAGCCATATGTGAGCTGATGTGTTCAGATTTCTATAAACTGTAATATTGGCTTATTACTGACAACTACAAATCAACCAAATTCTGATTATTATCAGAATATGCAGAAATGCAGTATTTGTTTTTGGACACACCTAAGATTCCCTTAATTTCCCTTAAAGCCCCATAGTTATATGTTTTTCCAATAAACATTGTTTACCAATATGATACAGAACAACAGCAGAAGCGAAACTGGCTGATCTTAGGGGAGCCAGTGTTTTATGTTTCTCAGCTCGGTTCCTGTGCACCCCAACAGCACACATTCCTCATTATACTCATTATATACTGAAACAGGTGTGTCAGATGAGGGAGACATCCAGAAAGTGTACAGTTGGGGAGGCCTCCCTGCAGGACCAGGGTTGGGAAACACTGCTAGGAAATCTCGACATGCCAGCAAACCTCCCGGGGGCCTTAATCAGCGAGCGGCGCTGCTTCTCTCTCCTACCACCAATTCATCACGCCCTGTCAATTACAAACCATGCTGCGGCGCACTTACACACAAGATTATTGTCAATATAGATTTTTAAATAGAAAAATCTATACGCTAAACACTCCAGTCGATAGGAGTAAATCGATTCCACTAGGCAGCAAAACTCTCTCTGAGCTCAGGCTCAGAAGTCTTGGCAAGGACCGAGATGTAAACCAAAACACAAATGATGCATTTTGGAATCTACTTGCCACAAGACGTAGACATTGTGTTGTTTTGCATTGCTAATAAAAGTGATACAATTACTCGTCTTGTTGAAGACCATGTTGTGATCATTTTTGGGAGGTCTCTACGTCTGCAACAAACCGCTTTCCGTCCTTATTTTGTTCAATAGAAGGATGTGTTTCATTGTCCCTTTCCATCTCTTGAATCTCGCTATTGACAGATGACATCCGCAGGTCAAGTGAAAGAGATGAAAAGGAGCGACCGGTTGTCCCTCGCATACCCCCTCGACGCGCTGAGGTAACGGGGCGCTCGGGCCCCTCCCTCCAGTGCTCCTTTCAGACAAAAGCAATTATTTCTTGTAGAATATAGTGTGGTTGTGCGCATCTAAGAGAAGGAGAGAGGGGCTGGAGGGAAAGAGAGAGTGCGAAATTGAGGGAGAGGAAAATAAGATGGTGTTGGAAGGATAGGGAGCTAACACCTCCTTCCTATAGCTGTGCTCTCCTCATCCAAACATACCTAGCTATTGTTTATGTGTCTTCCTGGAGTAATAGGAAAGAAAAGCTGTTTCTCATTCACATACACCAGAGGAGAACTGGCCCAGTGACTGAGCCTGGTTTCTCCCAAGGTTCTGTTTCTCCATTCTGACACCAGTTTGGGTTCCTCTGGCTCGCTTAGTTGGGGACACTTAATATTCAACAATATTGTTGATCTGGTGAACTGACACTGTTGAATGAGAACTGAACTGAGTTGAACAATGACATTATTTTTTGCAGAACTGCTTTATAGACGAAATGAACTAATAATTGATGATCTTTACAACGGTACTGAATCAACACTGAACTGACTTCAGCTGAACAAGTGTATCAACTCAAACTGCTTTGAAACTATCTGTATTGTGTAAAAGCACTATATAAATAAAGGTGACTGGGCTTGACTTGACATACAGTACATGTTCAGTACAGCACAAGAGTGAATTTACACAAGTGAATCACCACAGACCAAAATGTGAATGTGATATGCTTGCAAAATGTCAATTCATTTTCTCTGTTCACCCAAAATCTGTAATATTTTACTCACCCTCGTGTTGTTCAGAACATGTATGAATCTTTTTCTTTCTTTCTTTCTTTCTTTCTTTCTTTCTTTCTTTCTTTCTTTCTTTCTTTCTTTCTTTCTTTCTTTCTTTCTTTCTTTCTTTCTTTCTTTCTTTCTTTCTTTCTTTCTTTCTTTCATGGGGTCCAAAACAACACTGGAGCCACATTGACTTTCAATGTAAAAAGCACTGATACTTATATATATATTTATATCTTTAGTGTGTATCCGCTTCCATGAAGAACCATTAAAATCTATGGAATCTTTCCATTGCACAAAAGGTTATAGTCTTTAGTGGAAAGGGGTTCTTTAGAATATTAAAATGTTCTTCAAACTAAGAAAACAACGGTTCTCTAAAAGGGTCATTAACAGCACAAAAATGGTTCTTCTATAGCATTGCTGTGAAAACCTTGGAAGCTTTGTTTTAAGCGTATATAACACACATACAACTTATGACTTCATGTTATCGAGTTATCATATGCATACCCATAACAAATCCAAACGAAATCCTGAACAAATGTAAATTTATCAAAAACCCAATGAAGAAAAACTTGATTGACAACTAAAAACAACATCGCTTGTGAATTTTCCACACAGTGCTAAGAAAATTGACAAAACGGTTGCCTGTCATTTTGCTCATTGCTTCAACTGCAATTCATTATTTAGATGAGATCACAAGAATCCTTAAAACACAGTTTGCTGCTTGCAATTGCCTGTCTACCAAAGAGCGGTGACAGCTTTAGCACGCAGATCTTCAAATGACTCCACACGAGCGTGGAATGAAACGCATGCATGATTAATGCTGCTGCGTTTGTTATTGATGATTAAACTGTCACGTCTTGACAACTGCAGAAATATTCCATGCTTATGCGCACAGGAAATAATAAATTCTCTTAGGCTATAACACACATTATCCAGACAGAGACATATAGCAGAGTGGAAAGTATGATTAATTTAATGGAGGAAAAGAGCAGGCTGGGAGAATGTACGAATAAGCAGTTTTATATGTGTGCTTGTGGGTTTGTGATTGCTGTTGCTAAACAATGATGCCACGTTGACAGATGAGCAAGTCAGATTAGATTCGCTTTTATCAACAAAATGGAAGTCTAATCAATAATATGTCTCTGCTACATGATCCGTCATGCATACAGACACATTTCAAAGAGCTCAGAAAGAGTTGACGTCTTAAAGATTCTCTGCGATGCCTATTTAGAGCATTATCACATTTCCAGCACCAATTTTAGTGTTTTTATAAGTGAACATACACATTTATGTCTTGTACATCTAAACAGATGGACAGTCATCCACACATACACACACTTTTTGCGTTTTTTATTTTACAGCAGAAAGGCAGATCCATCTAAAGCCTCTGTTCCTTCCTCACTCGTTGTCTCTTTTATTAGTTTTTATGAACTCCCTCTCCCCTTTTCTCCTTCTCTGTCTCTGTCAGTACTCTCAATAATCAATGCTGATATATTGCCAATATCCCAGCCAGTCCCCGGTGCCATCCCTCACTGCTCTTCCTTTATTGTGGGAGATTGGTCCAAAAATAATGATATTTATTAGCTATATTTATTATCCTCCGCAGTGCTGCAGAGCTCGTGTGTGAACGTGCAACCGCAATATTCTCCTTCGACAACCAGCGATTCTTGGTGGGGTTGCAATACAAGAAGCATTTTGCAACAGTCACTTGAAGGAAATGTTGGTATATTGGTCAGGACTGTGGCACTAAATTTGATTTCCTCATTTCTTTTTACTTTTGACTGCATCACTTTAATGTTTTTCAGCGGATATATAATTTAGGGGTGTTTTAGCTCCTGTGGCGTATAGAGATTTACTGAGGAGAGCTACAGCCTCATGGCTAAGTCCTAAGGCAGCCCCCCGCGAACCCCCCCCCAGACCCAAGGCCTTCAGACGTTAATCTACACCTCCCTTCCTCATCACTTCTCCTATCGATTTCCTCTTTCTCTCTTCCTCCCTCGCTCTCTTTCTCTCTCTAGGACACAGCAGGTGCTGCTAACTCATTGGTCAGCAGAAGCGAATGGGAATATGGCCACATTGGAGAACCAGCCATGGAGGAAAAAAACAGAAAAGAATATAGAAATAAATACATAAATGAACAAATACATGAAATTGTATACAAGTAAAAGCCATGACAAAGAAAAGTAGAAAATCTTTATAAAAAAAATACTGAGTTCTTAGAAATGTGATAATGTATTTATGTTGGTTTTAAATGGTTTTTTTTTTGGGGGGGGGGGGGGGGGGGGGATGTTACACAATTTACACAATTTTTTAAAAAAGGTTTCAAGTTAGATACACATTTAAAAAGATGTGCTGTGTAGCCAGAGTAAAAAGTAATTAAAACAGGGTTTTAAATATATTTTCCAGGTAAAAATAATTTCTGAACAGCTATTACGTTCTATTAATCCATAAATATCTCTATAATAGCACCACATGATATTTTATAATCGGAACTCGGTCGTGTCATACAAAATCAAATATCTAATAGTTTGATACTTTGATTTGAAAGGATTTGAAATGACAAATGTTTGTGTTATTAACTCTGAAATAGAAAAATATTATTTTATCAAAGAAATAGGCCTAATAATTAAAGAAATATATTAATATTAATAATAACATTTCTTAGTATAACATTTATAAAGTATTTATAAAATAACATTTAAATTGTGGAAAATTACTTAAGGTTATATTTTCAAGAATTTATTTCTTGAATTAATTATTGATTTTGAGGCATTTTCAGAATCTGACATTTGAACTGATACGGTAAAACAAACAACATTATTAAAGGTATTATTCACCCAAAAAAAGAAAATTCTGTCATTAATTTCTCAAACTCATGTCGTTTCAAACCCGAAAGACTTTTGTTTATCTTCGTAACACAAATAAAGATATTGTTCATGAAATCTGAAAGATATGTCCCTCCATTGACAGCCTACGCAACTACCACTTTGATGCTTCAAACTGTTCATAAAGAGATCGTAAAACTAATCCATATGAATTAAGCGGTTTAGTCAGAATTTTCTGAAGAGGCACGATCGCTTTTTATGCTGAACAGATTGAATTTAAGCTTTTATTCACATAATAATAGATGCATAATTGATTATGAGGGTGATAATGAAAATTCAAACAGACCAGAGACTGTATGTAAAGGGCATTTGAATTTGGCACAGAAATCAGCTTATCAAGACGATGAAGAAAGAAACAGAGAGGAGTGGTGACGCATGACAATCCAAGCAATCGGGGATGGGACATTGAACTGCTTATGTGTGGAAAAGGAAAGAAAAAGTAGGAATCAATTGCATTAACCCCCCCAAAAACATTCTCATTCCAAACGAGATGAAAATCCTGATGACGGGGAAAAGAAATGTGTGATTCTCTCATTCCGCTGTGAGCACATCACAGCAAATGGACAAGATCAGTTCTATTCCCCATGAATACACACTGTTTCAGAGGAGACACAGGCCACACACTCACATTTGGTCAGGAAAGGTCTCTCAGCCTTTTCATCAGTGGTCACCCTCAGCTGTGTCCAATCACTCAGAAAATAAAGAGAAAAAGCAAGTTCTTTTTCTTTATATAGATATCCCATCACCTTCCTTTCCATCTCGCTGACTATTTCTCATTCCTTCTCTGGGATCCTGTGAGCTGGCAGATGTTGATTATTCTATAAATTCTCTGTTTATCTATTTATCTGTCCATCTCTATTGACTCATCACTTCCATTTCAGTGCCGTAGACTCTGTTGTGTGTGGATAAACAGGCCACATAAGGGATAGAGAGATTTAAGCCCGGGATCAATGGGAAGTTTCAAAAATCAATGCTCTAACAACCAGGAAATCAATGAGCTCTAATGAGGATGACAGTTGCGTCCGTCAAAACAATTAAGAGGTGAAGAAATGTTTAACGAGGGGAATGAGGGGGCTTACAGAGAGAGAGAGAGAGAGAGAGAGAGAGAGAAAGCACGAGTGAGAGACAAAGAGCAGAAAAAATATGACTGGAAAGACTTAGGCCCAATTATTCAATTAAATAACAAACTATGTTTTGCAGTTATAGTCGTTGACTCATGTTTTATATGATATGTCAGTGATTTCTTTGCAAAATGCTAATGAGCTTTTGCCATTCTAGACAAAATCTCTACTTAATCTACGTTGTTACAGTGTGTTGATGGAGTCTGTCCTGAATGACTCTGTACTTTGACTGAGGGAGGAGGATGGAAAGAAGGGGCTAATTTAGGGTCAATCAATCAATACCACCCACAGTCTCTCTCTCTCTTGTCTTGTTCATTGTTGAAGGCAATCAATAATAAATAAAAAAATCCCACAGCTTGTCAATTGCTGAACATACAACTAATCACATACTCACACACACTGACAAAGCTGCAATTAACCTATTGATTGAGAAGATGTGCAAACAAGAGTATGCACGTCCAAACAAACACTTGTGGGACTGATGTCAGTTAAAGCTAATTTCCTTGTTGTCAACCGCACATCCCTCTGTGGTGAGCGTTTGAATAAAGTATTGAATAACGTATTCAAGGCTTTTACAACACTATATGTGACATTTAAATACAGTTCTCACTGTTTCTAAAACAAAAACTAAAAACAAAATGAAATGACATACTTATTCTTGTGTTCATTAATATATTTACTACATGTTCTAGATACAAATCTTAAGAACAATCATTCTGGTTCTGAAGGACAGCTAAAAAATGAAAGGGATAGTGCATCCAAAAGCGAAAATTCTGTTAATATTAAACGTTCCAAACCTGTGTGACTTTCTTATGTGAAACACAACAGAAGATATTTTGAAGAATGTCCTGGCTTCTCATTTCTACACAGTGAAAGTGAATGGTCAGCACTATTAACCCCAAAGTATTTCAGCCGTCCGCGTGGCGTAATTTTCGTAATCAGGAGGGTTTGCGGATGTCCACACACACCCCGTCCGCACGTAGCCTAATTTTTGTGACTCCACAGACGGTACGCGTCCAACAGCACATGTGCAAGTGTATACTTGGAGGGATGTATACAAAGGAGTATACTTATATGACTTCAAGTCTTCTGAAGCCCTACAATAACTTTGTGAATGGAACAGACCGAAATATTGGGGTTTGGAGCAAAAGGGGGTGACAAATGATGACTTATTTTTGGGTGAACTTTAAGACCAAGGTTACAACAACAAAAAAATCCAGGTTTGGGATGTCCCAGTGACTACAGTTAGCTTAGTTCAAATGAATTGTAAGCTACTTCAAATCACCATAAAACTGTCTTTATTGTCCTTTAAACCTCTCTGCACAAACACGGAGGAGATTTTGAAAAGAAGTCAGCGATCACTGTGAAGGAGCTACAGAGTCTAATAGCTGAGAATAAAGTTGAAGAGCCCTGCCTATCAATGGCTTGTAAGGGAAGATGGCAGAAGGGCCATTTCTCCAAAAGAACCTTGTGAAAGTATGGAATTACCCAGTTTCTGTGACATAGAAGAGGATTTTGGTGCAAGGTAAGGAACAAAAAGAGCTTTCACAAAAAGCAATAGGCCTATATAATATTTGCAACATATTTGCACATTTAATACACTTCAAAAAGGAATTTAAAAAAAATTGTAGCATGCTGATTTGGGCTGGCAGGAAATGACCATCTTGTTAAAGTGCTGCAAAATAACTAAGACTTTGGCAAAAACTCTTACAATCCAGCACAGCATGCAATATCCTCCACTGAGATTTAGACTGTTCCATTTTGATTTGTGTAAAACTACTTATTCATTTGCAAGCAGTGTTTGGAAGAATTGGGTTGTATTTCTTCCTCCATCTTACAACCAGATTTAACAGTTACAGTACGAACAACTCATCGAAATAAAAAGTAATACAAGAAAAATGGAATAATTAATTATCTGCTTTTTTAAATATAAAGTTACATATCTCACATATCAGCATTATTTTTCAAAGCAGAAGTAAACTGTTTTCTGTGAATTTGCGAGACTTCGAATTAATTAGCCGCTATAGGGAAATAACGAGAAGAATATCACAGTGCAGTAAACGGAAAAACCACTGTGTTTATATAACTAAGAAAACACATTAAAACAATATGTTAAAGGGGTGGTTGAGTATGATTTCACTTTTCTAACTTTAGTTAGTGTGTAATGTTGCTGTTTGATCATAAACAACATCTGCAAAGTTACAACCCGCCCCCGGGAACACGCAGTCCATGTTGAGAAGAGGAAGAGTTGTTGTATAAGAGTACATTTGTGAGTCAGCTCAAACTTTATCATCCATCTTTTCACATGCAATAGAAAGTCACTGTGTGCACCTCACAACAGTTCCTATACGAGCGATTTATAGATTACCATGACAGAATATCCTAATTGAAGATAGTTAACTCCACATAAGGAACATAAATTCATCAACTAACCATTCAGAGACGTCCTGTTGCATTCTACATGTTGTCACTTCTTCTTGAGTCTCTCCATCTTTGTCTGACTCCATTTTAACAGAACAGTTTGTCATTTTAGTGTGTGTCTGCGTGAGGTAAAGCGCAGCTGGTAACACACATGAGCTCTTGAAACCCCGCCCTCTGTGCTGCTCATTTGGATTTAAAGGGCCAGACACAAAACGGTGCGTTTTTGCAAACACTCAAAAAGTGACAATTTAACATGCTATATAAAAATATCTGTGGGGTATTTTGTGCTAAAACTTCACACACACACACTGGGGACATCAGATATTTATTTTACATCTTGTGAATAGGGCATTTTACCACCCCTTTAAGAAATAGCAGTTTTCAATATGAAGCAGCACAATGAGCTGTTTATACAGCTAAAAAATAACTTAAAGCGAACGACACCAGAATGACACATTAAATTGACCAATTGCCGGATCCACTCTTAGGTTGAAAATAATTTGATAACACATTTTGTATCAATAACACTCACAGGCAGAAGATTTTCACTCACTAAAGGAACCTTATTGACACTGAATTGCGATGATTTCTCATCAAAACTGCTGTTAATTTGCACTGATGATAATTGTAAATGGAAAATATATTGTGATGGAACACACGCATGGTCTCCTATACTCTTGCTCTCCGTTTTGTCCATTTCTCTACCTCTCTGTTCTCAGAAGAGTTTGTTCTGTGGTTGGTAGCCTATTTAAATGGCATTTTCAATTTTCTAATCTCTGCAAAGGGATGCAAAAAGGTTTTCTCCATACAAAGAAAAAAATAAATGGAGCAAACCCTTGAAAATGCTCGTATTAATGTGGTTTAGAGAGAGAGAGATGAAAAAAATGAAGGCATTTGGGGCTGTGGGGAAGCTTCCAGAGATCATTTTTCTCAAATAAGCGTCTGCATCCAGTCCCTTTCATCCCTTTCTGAGAGCCTTGTTTTCAGAGCTGTTCTGTCTTCTTTTGCTCTCTCCCTCTTTCTTCATCCCTCACACCCTTTCACACTGCACTTTTCTTATGTTTGTTTTGTTTTCTTGGTCATTTTCTTCCTTGTAACAAATGAATGACCCAGAATATCTGGACTTGTGCTGGAGGGAAAAAATAAGCAAGGAGAAAATATTTACCCAAAAAATCTCATTCTCCCCTCAAAAGTAACATTGAGCATGAGATATCATCTAAAAAACAGACAATGTCTCATACAGAAATGACAAAAGATTAGAGGTAATTTGATCTAATTTTTTTTTTTTCAATGAATAAGTCCATATTGACTGCTTCAGTCACAATGGGTAATTTAACTTTAATGTAACTCAATGATAGGGCAAACATGATTAAATAAACAAAAATTGTGTACTGAAAAAAAAGTATGTCTTATGTGTTACAAGTTCAATCAACTTGGATGTTTAAGTCATTTCAACTTAAATTACATTAAAGCTGAAAACTGCTTAATATATTTTGATGAGTTACAGCAATGTAAAAACATATGTTCTCGTAACTTTTTTTTTTACAGTGATACAGTGCATTTCCATGATTGTTTAATCATACTTTTTTTATTCTAAACATTACATTTTATTTAAAGCTTTTAGTCCCATTGCAATATACCAACATTATAATTACTTCTGTTTGTTTCAGATTTAGTGCAAAAATCAAAAATAAGAATTAGGCTGAATTCATTCTCATCTAAGCTATTGTTATCCAAATACCAAACAAATCACAAATCAAATAAAACACTGTTGTGATTTTAATTTAAAACTCGTAAAGAGAGAGAGTTTTGTTTATCCATAACCAAAACTCAATGCGAGGCAAAATATCTATAAACCATCACAGAAAAATTAATTTCAATACCAGGTACCCAGATTTAAGAAAAAAAAAAAACTGAAAACACCCAGAGCTATAAAGGAAATGTTCCCTTAATACTCCCATTACATGCAGAAAATGCCCACTAAACACCCCATCTGGTAAAGGCCGACTGACTGAGTAGCACAGGCCAGATAAAGGGAACGTCAGCCAAACCTGCTGTTCTCCTTCAACGAGAGAACACACAGGTACAACTCTGGATCTGGCCCGCGAGGAGAGATGGGAGTAATTGTTTAAATGGGTTACAGGACAGGGACGTTCAGACACAGAAAAAGGGAGAGGCGAGAAAAAGAAAAAAAGCTCAAAAGTGTTCGGAACCGTGTCCAAACGATTTTAGAAATACAAAACATCTTCTTTGAGTAGCCTAATCTGGGGAATTTAGACGAGAAACGAGATATTAGAAAGTACGTTTAAAAACAAAAGCACTTTCGTGATAGAGAATAATGTGAGCGCTGCAATAAGCTTTAACTGAGCACAAAGGAACAAACAGACATTTTTGCGAGCTTTTTCATGTAATTTTCCTCACCCTCAGGGTAGCTTGCGTCCTCCCTCCCGCTCCTGTATCCTCCCCTGGTCATTGGCTAAGATGAGTAGCTAAACTAAATGAGCCAGACAGCCAGCTCTCTGCTGCCAGGCACAGGTCATGTGTGAAACTGCACCCATTTCATCAGCCCCCTGCATGGCCTCCAAACCAGTACCCTGATGGGGCTTTTAGAGTGGCCATCAGCCCTGGTTCTTTACTAACCCCCAGAACCTGAGATGCTGAACAAGGCAACTGCAGGTGTTTAAACCTCAAGGTTATAGAGGAAGTGTGTGTGAATGCGTACTGAGATACAGAAGAGTTCATTTAGCAGCTGGGGATAGAGGAACACAGTGGAGCTGGGGTGAAGATAAAGGTCAAAGGTTAACTTTTTCTTTTGTGTTTGTGTGACTGAAGCAAATGGAGAATCCATTTGGAAGTGGGACGAAAAATATGTATGTTTGATATCCACCTCTGTATTTATCCTTTTACCCTTTGCGACTGCTTTCTCTGTTTTACCCTTCAAATCATTTTCTATATCGCTTCAAATCCTTCCCCCATCCTAGTATGACCCCGGGGTCATTCATAAGGGCAAGGTCGTCCGTCTGGGGCTGAATTTGAACTCTGACCCCATCGTCTCATTGGGTTCTAAACACACGCGCGCATTCGTAAACGGCGCGCGTGTCCCTCTGTGTATTATTGTGGTCATCTTGATTCTTTCAACAGCCACATAGCAGCAACAAAATAGAGCTGCAAACAGACCGGCCACACATTCAAACCAGGAGCAAAAGCCACAATTGCAAAGGTCACAGCAACCGCCACAATTTATTACTTGCTGATATTGAGGTTTCGCCGGGTGGATTTTACAGCTGCGCATGTGGAAAGGACAATAATTTCTGATTTATGCCTTCTAAATAGAATAAATAATTTTTTTAAACGAAAAACTTCCACGCAACTTATCAAAAATGCCTTAATTTATATTATATAAATGATGCACCACGCCAACAACTATTTTCTGAAAAATAAGCATGAACTTATTCTGCCTTCTGCAAATCAATATCTGAAGAATTGATAAAGAAAATAAAGAGATCCTGAATATACTGAATACTGAATAATAGTAGAATAAGTTTAATTTTCAGAAAGCAAAACTGAGTACCAAGACCAATTTTTATTTATTTATAGGCTTATAATAAATACTTTATATTTCGGCATACAGTAGGCTATGTCTCATTTACAGCAGTATTAGGATATGGTCATATGCTTTTGATAACATCATATTTCTGAAATAAACTGCCAGGAGTTTTGTTCTTTTGTTAGAGGAAAATTGGATGGGGCCATAATGCTCCATCTCTGTCCGTTTTAATTGCACCGGTGGTCGTTTGGCCTTTGACCCGCGGGGTCGTGAGTTACGCTGACAGCTGCTTATGAAAAACCCCAAGATTGATACCGGACACTGAATATCTGCGGGGCGATGAAAAAAAGAAGGAAAGAATAATAACAATAATAATACAAATATACAGCCTACTAATGTGTGCATTCTAAATTAGTGATATAAACAACAAGACACATAAACGTTCTTCTGACAGACTGAGCGATATTGAGGATCTGTCTGATCATTGATTTTCTAAAAAAGAAAATAAAAACGAGAAAAACAAAATACAATGCCCGAAATACAACCTTCCTCTCACGAAGGAATATGATAATTGTAGGTTAATAGAAGAATAAACAGAGTAAACAATAAATAAATAAATAATTATAGGCTACGTTTGCTCTTCATAATGTAAACAGGACGCGAGAGTAACCTAATAGCCTACAGCGTTTAAGCGTTAATCGATGTGTAGCCTATACGTGATGATAGGCTAATAAGTCTTGGATGGCAAAATAAAATTATCTGATTGATTGGGGAAATGATAGATATTTAGTTAAGCAGTTAATAATTCCATTGTGTTTTATTTTTATTTTAGTAGCCTACATTTAAAACCTCTCTTTTAATATAAAAATTAGTTTTGTTTGTTTGTTATTCTCTGGTCATTCCACGAATATAATGTCTATAATATCTCTAATTAGCAACAACAGATGACTTGTGATTGATAAGTGTTTATATTAACGGCGCAAACTTTCATGAGAGGTTATAACTGTATATATTATATAATTTTAAAAAATGTGATATTGAGATATTGAGATTGAGATATTGAGAGCGTGTTTTCGTATTAACAAGTTTCTTTATTTCAAATTGTAGGCTATTATTTCTAGTGCATCTTTGGGAAAGTCTGGCACTTTGGTATTTGAAGACGCGCTCAATTGAAATCATTTTATTTAGGCCTATAGGCTTTTAAAATAATTGATTCGATGCATCACTTTATTTACGTTTTATATTAGGCTAATTATCTTAAATGCTAAACCAAGAATAGACTAGTATTATATAGGGCCTATCTAATGCTCAGCATTTCAGTTATAATCGAGTTTAATTTAGTAAATGTAAAAATATCTGGTGTATAAGTTTGTGATTACACAATGACACAACGCGTGACAATATTATGTACTAGCAATCCAATAATCATCGTCATTAATGCAAGCAAATGCAAATATAACATTTACATACTCAAATAGGACACTGGCCAAACAATCTAGGCTACAACAATTTGAGAACACAACTTAAAATAGGCATACCTCTGAATAATTATGGGAAGTCAAGTGAACTTCGTCTCAGTACAGAGATAAGTAGAAATGTGTTTTAGGCTAGGCTACTTATGTTGAGAAGACCATTATTCGCCTCAGATATATTTTCATATGCATGCACTGCATATCTGACTGAATTATTTTCTTGATTTGTATTATTTTAACTTACCATCATAAAAAAACTAAAACGAGTGAATGCGTGGCAAATAGCACGTTTGTTAATTGTTTTAATAGATATAGGCTAAACCCAATCCGGGTAAGTCCATGTAAAAATTAGGCTGCTTTGAATAACGTGAAATCCGTTGTCAGTTTATCATCTCTTTCTACAATATCAGTATGCAGTGGTGTTTTGCTATACCGTTTAGTAGCCTAGACCTGCGTATTCAAATCTTCATTAGAACATTGCATGAGTAAATCATATAAATACTAGGCTATAGGCCTACATTTTATATTTCATAACATGATTCTCAGGATTTCTGCATTGAAACTCCCAAAAGCGCAAAGATGGCATCAATGAGTCCTGAAGATTTAATGACTTCGTATATCTTCAGAGATATAGCCTATGACACCAGTGTTTCTTTGTCTGAATCTGAAGCAAATAATCTGAAGCAAATAAAGAACATGTGCCTGTTTATCAACCATGAAACGTGAGAGCACATACAGAGAGTCAGGCTGTTCAAATATTTGATAGACCATCTTCACTGTCTAAACTGAAGAGAACGTCTCCACCTTTCTGTCCATCGCTACAAACCTATTTAAAATAAATAAATAAATAAATAAAAAACAGAAAAAGAAAGAAAAGTTCACTGTGAATAAATAGTCCACATCGAAACACGTTTGTTTTTCTCTGGACTTTGTTTACTGAGGCAAGGGAATATAATGAGACCTGATGTAGCTCCGCGCGCTTCTCACACGGTCACCAACACGTGCAGGTTTCATCTTAAAAAGATCTTTTGAATGAAAATTATCCTCATTACAGAATTGTAAATCTGTTGTAGGGTCGCCTTACAGAATTACAAAAAAATTCGACTAGTTCAACGTCATAAACCATAGAGAAAATCCCCACACGCTCGCGCACCTAGAAGAAGAGAAGAGCGAAAAGAGCAGTACATCTGTGAACAGGCTTGTGCATTCAGTCCCTTTTTCTTGTGCACTGGCGCTGGCCGCCCTTTTAAAGCCCAAATCTCCACCTCTTAATTGATTTTCTCATAATTAACTCAGTGTTCTCATTGATTTCCCCCTCAGCGGAGATTTGGCGTGTGTGGCTGCGGACACTGACGGCCGTGCGGAGGCCGAGTGATGCTGTTATTACAACGTCGTTAACAAGGATACGCCGACAAACAAATATCGATCATATTGATTAAAGCTCCCCAAAGGAGTAAACATATGTCCAGATTTTCCACAAGTCAAGAGAGAAAACAGAAGTTCGCGCGCACAATTGGGCCTATAGGCTACAGAAATAAAATAATAAATGTTGATAGCTACCGAAGGATTTAAACCATGACAAAAATAAAACCCTTTTCAAGCTTGAATAGTTTCGAAACATTTAACTACGACTTTGTCAACATTCGCCACAAAACTGCAAAATGAGTCCTTGGATTTTGGCCTACAATTAGACATTATCATTCATCAACACCCAAACCGTGTGTCATTCTAGCGACGAAAACAGTTACTGTAAAACAATTATAGCCTAAATCTTTGTCCTTTTCACAGACATACGGTTTATATTCCGCCCTTCTCGTTATAATCGCTACTATAACGTCGTATTTGGTAAACACAGGTGTTTTTTAAAACAAAAACAGCAGTAATGGCAAGCATAGCTACTGAAAGCTTTCCTTTATTCATGACAGAAAGATGTGCATTTATCACCACGCGACAAATAAACACCGCTAGAGTTCAGGACTGTAAAACACGAGTGCATTCATATTTCACAGCGCCAGCTCAGTTTTTTCCAAATCGAATATTCCCGCGACGCCCTGCGCCAATTACAGCATGCAGAACAGCGCGTGCACAACCCGAGATTCGCAGGAACACGCAGAGAAACACAAGCAGAGCGAGAGAGGGCTGTCCCATGAATTCATTTCTATCTAATCAATACAAAGGAAAGCAAGAGCAAGAAATAATTACAGGCAATAACTCTTAAATTCCGCCTCTCTCCGGCTTAAAATAAGATACGACAACTTTAGCGCGAATCGTTTTAATGGAATATAGCTAACTAACAGAAACATCAGAAAGTAGAAACAAAAATATGTCAGGGCAAGTTAAATAAAAAATACAGAGAACGAGAAAAATGCCGTTGGAGTAGGCCTACGGAAAAGTTATATATATGCAAGATAATAATTTAATAAAGCTGTCAGTTTGTTTACACAAGATTACCAGCGTTTCCATCGATGAACGTGTCGGTCTCCGTCACACGCGCGAGCTGCTCGGGCACGAAAAACAGTCGGACACAGCAAAACGGGAGAGAGGGCAGATATTTGGGGTGGGTGGGGGTGTTCTCGTGGGGGGGAACAGAAAAGGAATCGGGTGAGGAGCCTGAATTTTAAATTAGGGGCGAAAGGTGATGAGGTCGGGTGGAGGGTGTGTGTTCGTGCGCAAATCCTTCATGTGTCTCTGCCCTCCCTATCTCTAGCGGTTTCCATGACAACTTGTTTGCTGACAACAAGCAAAACTTGTATTTGTGTGTACGAGAATGAGAGAAGCAAAACAATTTAAGAGTGTAGGCCAGATATTAATAATTATTTCACTCTTGTACGTCATATTCCTTCAGAGGGCCTATATGTATCAGTAGTAGGCTATATGTTTTGCGTACGCTTGACTAGGATTAAGCTCTAATATAGCTGCCATCTACAGGTGAAGTTAATAATTGCACAGAAAACGCGGCGAAGGCTCAAAATAGGCCTCTCTCCAAAACACAATAAGTGTAGACAGACCTACAGTTTAATTTACACCGTATAATTATTTATTAATTTGTACATTTTCAGCTGTTTAATGCATTGTGCTCCCTTAAAAAGAAAGTTAATGTCAATAGAGATAGGCATGCCTTATTTCTTCAGCACCACGGACAGAGCCCTAACTGGCTCTGTCCATGGGGTCGGGTGGAGGGTGCTATGGGCACTCCTAAATATCCTCTTTTTTTCCCTGTTCCAATCTAAAATAGGTTTTGATCATGGCTTAACGGATAAGGTGACAATAATAATACTAATATTTCAAAAGAAAGCATCTTGGCCTGTACATAAATACTATTAGCCACCATTTGTAGATGTTCGTTTTGAAGCAAATTGTAAAACTATACAAAGCAAAGTGTAGACTATAACCACATGGCCTAAAACCTGTTTGAGACACAGCTGGGATCCAATGGGCACTCTCCGCTCACCCTCTTTGCTTGGTGTTGGTGTGATATTATTAAAAATCCCAACCATCTGTGTCAGCAAGCGTTTAAACGGAGGAAATGTAGGCCCTATATATATACTCCAGCAAGCAGATCCTAACAAGAAAAAAGAAGAAAAAAACAGGATGCGCCCCAGTTAATTTCCTGTGATCCTTAAATCCACAAGGGGGTGCAAAAGCATAGAACACATTATTTAACAATAATTAAATATTGTTGCATATAGCACTCTTAACAACTGTAAGCATTTAAACTATGTATATTACCATCATATACTATACAATTATACATGATACAACTATACACTGTTTGTACACATTGTATAGTCTATATTTTGTGTCCAATATATGAATATATTCTAATCGCTAAACAGTTTAACAAAAAAAAAGATTCAGTGATTATGGGCGCTAAAGTACAATTAATCACAGGTGCATAACGTTATTCATATACTAAAACCATAAATTAACTAGAAAATATTAGCAATACTTGGAGGAATTTGGCCATAACATTCCAAAAGGAATGTTAAACATATTATAAACAGAAATTAAACATATTTTATCACACAATACCAGAGACAACTATTTTCTGACAGTACTTTATTAAGAATCATATTTACTTAAATGTACATATTCCAAAACAATATCAAGTAATATGTTTAAACAAAAACATGAAAACACAAAAGTGTTCAATTTTCCACTCCCAATTATGACAGGACTGTTTCAAATTGAATTACCACTAACTACTACTGAACATTTATCTTTTTGTCATAAAAGTACAAATATAACAAAAAGGGCAACACGTTATATAAACAGGACCAGAGGGAAGTCTGGTGGTGTGTCAAGGCTGGTGTCAAATCAGCAGTCATCGAATTATAATGAACTATATCTGCAATTTACAAAGGCATCTAAAGGGCCTGATAATCCATGACTTGCTGACCTTGTTTCTGAGACAATTAGCATGGTAACATGGAGTCGTCGGGACAAATGTAGTCTCACAGTGGTGCACACTGTAGAAAGTCTTTGTTGTAATAGATCAGCATGAATCTCTACTCCATCTTGTGGCATTTCCAAATTTTGGCAATGTCGATTGACTGGTCCAGTCAAGCACTGTATAAAGGATTTCAAAAGCCATCTATATGTGACTCTTATAAGCAGTACAACAGACCACTCTGAGCAGTTCGGTTACGCAACATATCCGCCGGCCCGTGCATCGTTACCAGCCCAAACTCTTAAGAATTAAGTTAGCATTCAATCTTTCAAACCCTTTCACAACAGGAGATATGTTAAAAAATAAAAATCCTTATCTTTTGTTAATTATATATTTTAATGTTTTTTTTTTTGTCATTCTTTTGTGGATTGATTTGTAATTCCTTTGAGTTACAATACATATTTTTTTTGTGTGTATTCCCATCCTTTCTATCTTTTATCAAAGAAAGAGGTTCTTTTACATTTCCCAAACAAAGTTAAACATAACTTGAATTCCAGGGTTCACTGTAGGTCATCACATTTGAAAAATAAATAAATCATCTATACCACCTGGGGCAGAGTAAGTGGTATTCATAGATGCAGAACCTCCCTCCTGTTTTTCTTCTTCTATGGGTTTAGTATTGTGTGTTCGTCCATGTTTAAACTGACCTGCCATGGAGAGAAACAGCCCTAACCTAACCTCTGAACGGTCTGACAGTTTCTGAAGGAAAATGATTCTTGTGTCCAACAAAACGGCTGCCCAGTTTAATCTAGTCTCCTCCAATAGGCTCTCCATCCCAGCAGGGTCACCAACACTCAATGGGCAATGAAATAAAAAAGGAAAAGCATCTTCTTCATCCATCACAACTGAAGGTCCCAGGTGAAAATGATATTTCTCAGGGCCTGTGAAGGAAACATGAGATACATCACTTAATACATGGGAACTTGCAGAATAGCTTTGAAACCAATACTGTAGACTATGAAGCAAACTAATCAATTAAAAAAAATGGTATTTGCGCAAAATATATATTAAAATCCCAACAAAAAAAGCCTTTGATTGCCGATGTTATTGTGTCATATTTGCATTCTTAAGAAAATGTATAGCTTTATTTAATGATTTTATACATTTATATAACAAAGTTATAAGCATATAACAAAATAACTAAAACTAATATTAGAATGAAAACTAAAAACACAAAATAAAGGTAATTCCAAAAATGAATCAATACTACAATAAGTACACATAATACTAAAATAAATAACACTGTTTCTCTCCTGGTAGAAAAAAAAGGCAAAATTGCTTTCTAACACCCCCTGGTGGTTACATGTTAATATATAGAGGTAAGAGAGGGTGTAGGCTATATAAGAAAATCATACTGTGTCAGTACTAATGTATACTAATAAAGGTAAACTAATGTATACTAATAACTAATAAATGATCGTACCACATGAGTAAAAAAAATACACAAATTAAAATGCACTTACAAACTCACACTCACCTTTGTGTGTCCCAGTTTGTCCCATTATGTGTCTGGCTGCCAAGCAACAGTTTCCTGCCCTCCTCGTAGTCATCCTGATCCACACTGACAAGCAGCCGGACCCCCTCCTGTCCCGCTGCCCTTTTCAAAGAGTCTGTGATGAAGACCCCTTTCAGCGCCTCGAGCAGAGCCCCGCTCAGGTAGTCTGCCCAAAAAGCATCTAGGTTGGCAAGTTCCGAGAACTTGATATCACAGACAATAGAGCCCAGATCCCGTGCGCGGAGCAGCAGGTTCGCTCGGCTGAACAGTTCAAACTGCCTCTCCAGCGGCTGCTGCTTGTCTGAAGAAACTCCTCCACGAAGGGCCGTCTCATGCTCCGAATACTCCGCACGCACGCGCAGTCGGATATCTGAGAGCGTAAGAGCGTGGGAGACAGAGAAAGAGAGGAGGGTGGAATGAAGGATGGCATGCAAAGGGACAAAGAAGTTGGATTTGTGAAGATTCGTTTTGAAATTTAAGTGTTTTTTGCAGCAAGGATGGAGAGAAATAAGAAAAACAGCAGCGGAGGAAAGGGGGAGAACACGAGAAATGAAGCAGATCAGTGGGGGGTCAAAAGGAGGGCAGAAATACAGTCATAATGAGACTTGATATTCAGTTTATTTGTTTATACCAAAAAAAATTCTGGTATAAAAATAACTAAGAATAGCAATGATTCACACAGATTTGCTTTACGCAAGTTCCTTTGCCTTTTTAAATTTTGAACTGTTACGGACAGTGTATTAAACCAGAATGCACAAAATTCGAGCTCCTTGTGATACGGCATCAGCTCCAAGATCTACTTGATAACGGAGGCCAACATCTTCAAAATGTTTAACATTGAGATTTTGGAGTCGATTGACCCAGATTCTTCACTTGTAGTCATTAAGGCTTTTGAAACCAGTAGGCTAGTTCAGGATTTGCACTTTAGGAGGGGGAGATCTAGATCAATTCATCATGAGGTGGCACTCAAATTATTTGCAGGCACACAGGGACTTGGAAACACATTGGTAAAGTCCAACATGTCTACTGAACATAGCACTTGTATATTTGCGGGTCGCAGAGATGTGAGGGAGTTATGGAAGCACCAGGTGGACTGAAAGCACCTCAAGCTAAATCCAGAGATGGGCTCACATTCGAAGCTTCAGTCGACAGATCTGGTGATATTTGATATGTGCATTTGAATTCTGCAGGGGCCATAATTGATAGGCAGAATGATGCAGGTTGGCTTTACCAAACAGTGGAGGTAGAACTGATGTCATGCAACAGCACAGGGAACAGAGACGGCAAAATACGATTGGAGTATACATACTGAACCAGAGCTTCGCAGTGATGTCATTTCCTTTCATGTCATTAGCTCAGAGGTCAGAGGAGGAAGTGGACCCATCAATCTTCAGAGCATTGCTGCAACACAAATCCAACCTTTCTACAACCAAAGCTCCACCAGAAACTCCACCCTTTTGCATGTTGGGACGTTTACAAAGCAACAGTCAATATGAAATATAAAACCATCCAGTAATGTAGGGAGTAAGCGATGACACTAAATGTATTCATTAGTGAAAATGAATAAAACATTGTTTAAATGCTTGAATATACTGTATCTATGAAGTAATTGTGAACAGTAGCACTTTAGGAATGATAACTTTGTCCTGGTGTTATTCATAAATTGACTGGAGCTAAATATCCAGCATTACCTTACTTCTATAATTAATGCAGGTACAGTATACAGTATAGGGCGTAGCTAGTAAATATAATTACACAACCGTTTGGGGTCAGAAACACTTTTTCAATAAGAAATAAACAACTTAATTCAGGACACATTCAATTGAAGTGACATTAAAAACTTTTACATTGCCACAAAAAAAGATCAGCACAACAGTTTTCAATATTGTTGATAAAATAAGAAATGTGTCTTGAGCACCGAATCAGCAAATTAGAATGATTTCTGAAGGATCATGTGACACCGAAGACTGGAGTAATTCAGCTTTGACAGTACCAAATTATATTTTAAATTAATTTTAATTAATAATATACCCCAAATTGTTGAACAGTAGTGTAATTATAAAATATGGTAACACTATTTTACAGTGACTTAGTGACTTACACATTACTACAAGTACTATTGTAATAAGATAATTAATATTACTCAGTACTTATTTGAGTAAGTACAATGTAACCATGTCACCTTATAAACTGCAACCCAAGAATGCAAGTGAGAGAAGGATTAATATGAAAGACAGTGTACCTCTGTGTGTATACTATATACAATCCTACTAATGCTTTGGCAATGTAATGCTTTATTTTACAATGCCAATAAAGCTTCTTTTGATCATTATAATAAAAAAATAACCATTCCCATAATGGCCTACTAAATTATTCTGTTCAAAGATTACCAATTTCAGATGCAGACTAAACTTAACACTTGACAAGGAAACTACCGCACTCCATGATGTGAGGTCTAACCAATTTAGATTTATTACTGACGCTACTAGTACTGCATGTTAAAGGGGTCCAGACATGACAAATCAAAATGATCTTGATCTTTTGTCATATATGAGGTCTTTGTACCATTACAACATCCAGCCAGTTTCATAGCTTAAAACGTCCTCCTCTTTATAAACAAAGCATTTATTTCAAACTCCAAAAATGACTCGTTTGATATTGCGTGATCTGACGTCACAATATATTTGCATATGACTGCCGTCAAAGCAAGACATCGACGAATTTTAAACATCATTTTGCCATAGGCCCAGCCACTGGCGTTCAGTCTCTTAACGGCTGATATTGTGAGGTTGTGTCAGGTCAAAAGCAAATAGAACCCATGATAATCATTGCCACTCTCTACACTGGATACAGTGTACAGATGTGCATTCAGTTTCTGACATACTCCACGCGCTTGAGTCTGTCGACAACAGCACAAACAGAAGAGTGAACGAACGTTTGCTTTGACGCGTTCAGTTCGTTTGCGTCTCTGTACAGACTTAAGAAGGATCCCTGCGTCGGACACAAGTGGATCGTTTATTTGAATGGTGTCCCGGATCGTGTCAGAGGAGTGTGTTTGTTAAGAAGACTGTAAAATGGAGAGTTCAAAAAGAAACAGAAGCAGACAACTGTATTGGGTGCAGCTGCTTGCAAGTAAATTATTTCATAATGCTTTGTCTGTGAATGTCAAAACGCTTACATGCAACAGTGTTGATACTGTTTCCTATGCAATGATGTTAGCCAATCAGAACAGTGGCCTTTACTGACATTGCCTTAAAGGGGTTTGCCCCTTAAAAAGGGTTCATTTCAGAAAAAGGGTCAGAATAAAATAGAAAATAATAGTTTTTCCATATAATGTTTTTTTTTGTGCAAAAAACTTTACTTACATTATAAGTGAACCTCAAGGAACATATTAAAATAAAATAAAAAAATCCATGTCATGACCCCTTTAAAACAAGGATGTAAATTTAGATTTAAAATGTTGTGGCTATTACCGTACAGGAACAACATTACTTATTGTGTGTCAAGTTTAAAAGATCATGGTGGCCCCCCCTCTCCAGAATGTTCCCAAAAATAATTTGTAATGCAGGTTGGAAAGCAGACTCGAAACACAAAACTTCTTTAACGTTCTTTTAAACACAGCACACATTTACAGAGCACTTTTAGTTCCATTAAACAAACATTATCAGAGCTCGTCACATACACTAATACAGGACAATGGGTTTTCTCTGCTTTCAGCTTCAGTACACAGAAGGTATCAATAATAAGCAGCACAGTGGAGTTTTTTTTTTGTTAATATGTAATGCGTCCACTGTAGGCATTATGAATTTAGTGCATTTGTGCATCCCAGAGCATAAAAAATAATAATAAATAAATAACAAGAATTCACAAATATTTCGATATTTTGTAAATTTCTTCAAAATAAACAAACAATAACTATTTTTCTAAAAATAAAAAATAAAAGTGCATCATTTTATGGGGTGTTGCTCCATGCGAAGAGCTTCCACACTTATTTCGATCCCTCTTTTCTGCTGAACAACAAACCAAGATGGAGGGAGAGAAACGAGGGCCAAAGGATGACCGACTGCACACATAAGTCAGGGTCAAGCTTTTCTTTTGACTTTTTTTTTTCTTTCATTCTCTCCCTCTCTTAGTATGTGAGGATGGCCAACTTGTTTTTGTTCCTGACACTTGTGTCAGTCTGTTTTTCAACTGTGGACATAGAGAAAGGAGAGGAAGAGAGAGAGAGAGAAACAAGCAGTTTTGGATGAACGTTGTTGCAATAGTTTTGCTATGTCTCATTTTTTGGTCAAGCAGGCAAAGTTCATTTACATAATTGTCTTGTTTGTGTGCGAGAAAGCAACAATTTCTAATTCATATGGAGACTGCAGGTTCAAACCTCTTGGGTCTAGAATGAGCTTATCAGGCTACTATTTTACTAACTTTACAACCAGTCTACTTCAATTCTACAAAATCAAAACACTGGCAAAATTTGATTTAATAAATTAAGGTACCTGTTAACTTTACTTAAAAGTATTAAGTTTTTTAAATATTAAGGTTTCAATGCTGAAAACACATACAAAACACTGGTATGGGTCTAAACAAGAACTGTTGGGTCATTTTCCTCAGAACTGCTCCAACAAAGGTTCACAGAGGAGTTTTTTGAGGACAAAACATCGCAAAACCGAGCTTTGCCGCTGAGTTTGGCCAACGACTGTAGAATGGCTTGTTTTTGAACATAGATTACACTGAAAACAGAGTAATTTCATGTCATGTAATGTTGGTGTAATAGACAAATTAGCATGGTCTCCCAGAAATTTCCAAGGAATTTTTCATGAATTCTTTGAGTCAGTTCTGTGAAACACTGAGGCCAACAACCCCTCCAGAGAGGATTTTGTTCCTATTTTTTCCCAAATCTAGTTCATCGTTTAGCACATGTAACTGGGGAAGTGGAAAGTAACAACTGAAAACTGACATTTGAACACAGAGTATTAGATTCACCCCTCCTCCTATGCGAGTTAGGAAGGGGGTTCTTTACCTTAGGACATGGACCAGGCGCGTGAGTTAAAGCACACACGTCTTGACTTGTGTATGATCGGACAGAGCGGACAGCACACACTTGTTTTTGTTGTGAGCTCTGTCTCTTTCACTCTATCCATTCTCCTGCTTTTTCTACTCATTCTTGAGTCAACCTGCCAAGATCAAATGCGGAGTCAACACAGCAAACAGCATGTTCAGCTAGTTCAGGAGTAAAACAAAGGTGAAAGTTCAAAGGTCATTCATGGCATAGCAGAACTTGTTGTCTGAGATAATCTGAATAACAAGCATCTCCAGTGTGGATCTCATAGTCAATGGAGAGCATTCAAATTGACATGATGTAACCATTTGAGATTGAAGGTTGGTTTATGAGCATTTTATAGGTCAAAAAAAGCTCACAGTGCAGTGTACAGTAAGCTAATGTTTAAGGGAGAGGTAAGGCAAGTTAGGCCACAAAGGATTCTCACCTCACTAAACAAAAGGTCAGTGCAGAAAGTAGATTAGCTTTTGCTGCATCAAAGCTCAGTTACAGAGGGGAGAGGATCGATGCTTTAAATAAGAAGTGGAATGACAATAATCAGTGTTTTACTGGATAAGAGACACCAGGAAATACAGGCTGATGAAGCTCAGTCTCAGAGGCCCAATATTCAATAATCTCTTTAAAGACATTTCATTCAGGCACACCACAGGAGTTATTCACACGGAAAACTGCTTATCCAAAGGAAAGAGAAAGGGAACAGAAAAAGGGATAGAGAAGTTGATGAAAAATGTGATAGAAATAAAAGCAAAGAATGTGAGTGTACTTTTCTGTCTGAAAATCGAACCATGAAGGAAGCAGGGGGATTGAAGCAAGTCTAAAGCATAATTGAAACATTGTCTTGTGCACACAAATGATCACAACTACAATAGACCTTAGTCAGGTTAGACACCATATTGAATTTAAGGCAATTGAAAACAAGGCTGTGAGAGTTACGGTCTTTACAATGTACTGTAAAAACTGTATTTTTTGTTGCACTGTATAGGTCCTAGATCATGTAAGATTCACTACTCACCTTTTAAAACTGTTATTTGTAGTTTTTGTCTACTAAGGTTTTCTTTTTTTCCCAAATGATGTTTAATCAGCTGAAACAATGTTATGTTGTTAAACAACAGTATAATCCATCATACGCACTTTACTTCTCTCCCTCGTAGCCTTGTTTTCATTCCTGTCAAAAGTTGCGGCACTACCCTGACTAAGGTCTATTGGGTATAAAAATTCAATCAGTTACCAAATCGTAATTATGCAATCTTGTTTCTGAGAAAGGAATGTTCAAAAAGAAGCATGAAGTCCGCACACTGAAAATAGCAGCGTCAACAAATTGTATTGATCGCGCAACGTTTCGACCATCAGGTCTTCGTGGTCTTCATCAGGCAAGGATGAAGACCTGATGGTTGAAACGTTGCGTGATCAATAACATTAGTTGGAGCTGCTATTTTCAGTGTGTGGATTTCACGCTTATTTTTTCCTTTATTGTTACTTTGTTGTCCTGCACCTGAGCCCAATTAGGGTGTTTTACACCTTTTTTGTCATTTTGATTCTTCAATGAATATGTTAACCATTAAGCAATCTTGTGCTGCACCAAATTACTGTTTTATAGAGGTCTGCAATCCTCAAGTTTTGAATTGCTGAATACGGATGCGGGAGGAAAGATACTGATATGTGTGCGGGAAGCAGGAGAAAGAAATGACTCGTGGGCCTCCGCAATATATAATTATCTAATAATAACAGCATCTAGAAGTCTGTAACTGGAGAGTCGTGTGTGTGTGTGTGTGTGTGTGTGTGTGTGTGTGTGTGTGTGTGTGTGTGTGTGTGTGTGTGTGTGTGTGTGTGTGTGTGTGTGTGTGTGTGTGGAAATTGGTGAAAATAGTCTATAGACACCAGGATGAGACAGAATCTAACCAGATCGGGACTGAAAAATCCTACGGGCTTTTGTGGGCGGGAACGGGACAAAGCGTGAACGGTTCGGGCGGTAGCGGGAACAAATCGAAAATTTTTTTGAAGGAATAATCCTTCGGGAGCGGGATGGAAATATCCATCCAGCGCAGACCTCTACTGTATTACTTTTGATTGATAAGAGCAACTGCTACTAGGATACTAAGTACATAACAGACTATAATCAAAAACATTACAACTTTGGATTTGCTTGTTGCCTTTAGCAAAAGCTAAATGCTTTGAGCAGAAGACATGAATATGCAAGAAAATAAGCAGGTCCAATTGAGGGTTTAAGAACCCCCTGCAGCACACGTAATGAGGAAGGTTACCAGAGCCATGCAGTCTTTGTACAGGCAGGCAGATATAAAGGGTCAATAAGCATCTGTAACAATAGAGTGAAACTGACCAGTACTGCGCATCTTAGTGCAATGAGGCAGACAAAGAACGTGTCTAGAGCCTGACTCACACACGTTTGAAAAACAAGATGACACCCTTATGCATGAATTAGGATGTTTAAGTAAATGTAACATAACTCATCCACATCTTTATACTTTTATCCTTTTAAAATCAGATGAAATAAGTTTTTTTATAGAGTTCCCAGATTTTCATTTACGTTTTGAAAGTGTGAGGTTCAGTGTTTGGCTCATGCATCAGACATATATTTTGAAAGAATCCACACATTTAAAGATGGCAAAAAATCAGATTTCTGTCAAAAATCAACAACATATATTTATATTTTTAGTAACACCAGAAGATGCACTGTGAAGCCAAAGATGAAAAGTGTTGAAAAGAGGCAAAATCATGCAGATAAAATTATTATAGGATATGTATCTGCACCGTTACAAAGAAAAAACTACCTAATATAGTGACAAAAATAAATAATAAATTACTGCAAAATTGCCATTGACATGAGTATCTCTATTAAACGTCATCATGAGACATTCAGCTCCCACAAGGGCATTATACAGGAAAACTTGTTCGGTTTTTAATGCTTTACAGCAAATTGGAGAATGAGGTAAATTGGGGCCATTGGTATTTTGAGATTTGAATGTCCCAGAAAAACAGTCCTTGCAGAAAATAAATGCCTCACACATTGCCTTCTTTCCTAACAAATAGTTAGGTTTTTCCTTACCTACTGTGCCATTATTGCCACTCAGTGTGTCTCATGTGCTCTGTTCTGAAGAGATTTTAGCAATGCCCTGATGGCAGGACAGCTCCCATCTAGCAAAAGCATAAAGAGGCTTTGGTGTGAGCAGCCTTTGAGTCCAGTCAGAATGAAACTCAAATTGATAATAGTGCAGTGTGCAGGGAATTCATAAAGGGATGAATGGAGATGACATACGTTGAACATTGACCTATTGTGTGACGGTTTGACACTTTCATTCTGACAGCATTAGAGGTTCAGGCACTAATGAATTAATGATTGGTTAATTATAAACTGTTGAGGTGCACTCAGAAATGTTCAGCTCTAAAGTGTTTTATAGATACTGTAAAATCAAACAAATAGAGAGAGAAATGAAAAGGCAAAGAGATTCATATATTCAAAGAATGCTGGTAAGGGAGATTAAAATGTAAAAAAGGTGCTCTTACCGCAGGTTACTTTGTTGGGTGTTGGTGGAAGCTGGATTACAGGCTTTCCCCCAGATTTTCTTCTCGAGTGGTGACCTCTACCTCGCTTCCGTCGGACAGGGGTGGTTGTTGTTTGAGAAGAGCCTGCCCCTGACACAGGGATGACAACAGATTAATACACATGATAACTAGGGCTGGGTAGCCTTGGACCTGTAGCACAGAGCCCAAAACCCTTCGGGCAAGAAGCTTCACAGCGTTTTACTAAAGCAGGGTGCACACTGTGCGATTTATTACAGTCCTTTATGATTGTTCCTGGTCAGACTGTACGGACATGATCCTCGCTGTAAGCCTTCACACTGTAAGATCTCAGTTGTCATTGATGTCAGACTGTACGACAGCCAAGATGCGTTATAAACAGACACGCAAGAAAATTCGTTCAGACTTCAAATAAGAAGTCGTTCAATCATCAATCAATGACACGTACGTTCACAGTGAGCTGCATTACACATGGGATTAAAATGGTGGTTACAAAGAAGGGATGTAACGGTGAAGATATTTTCCCACCGGTTAATCGAAGTGTGACAACACCGGTAATACCGGTATCACCGGCAGGGGCTTTTAAAACGCTAATTTGAAAGCAAAACTAAAATGCACACATTCTTCATAATGGTGGGGAGCAGAGCAAGCATTTTCAAATAATTCCTACAATAGAAATGAACCGAAAACGCTCGCTCTGTTCTGCACACTCCGCACCCGTGGACATGCACCGTTATGAACGCACATGCGGCTGTGCGCATTTTAGTTTCGCTTTCAAGTAAGCGCCAATTCGGGGGCGGATTGCTTGAATGGTGAGTTCATTAGCCTATTATTCTTAATGGAAAAAACAACAACAAAACAGTAATATGACAGCAACAGGAGTAAGATTTTATTTATCACAAGAGTGAGAAGCTGACTAGCAAGATGATTGCGGAATACTTTGTGTCAAAGCGAAATATAAGTAACACCGACTATCGTAGCAAGCCTACTAAAAATAAATCTCTAATGTTAATTTTGGTCATGTTTTTTTTTTAAAAACAACAATTTGACGGTCATCGTAGGAGAAGTCTCACTGCAGGAATGAGACTCATAACTGTACGTTCACACCGCCGGCGGCGAGAGCGTCCAAGTGGCCGGAAGCCATTCATTTTCAATGAGAGCCGGCGGCGGGCTCCGGCGGCGCGTCTTGGATGGCGAGAGCGGCGATAAGAGTTGAAATCAAGTCAACTTTATGGTAATAAGCTATGACGCGGTTCGGCGGCAACCAATCGGAATGTAGAAGTCCTCCGCCTGAGAGGATACCAGAGAACACAATCCTGTAAACTTTGGTTCCGACCACATTAGTTCCTAAGCAAAATGGAGGAAAAGTTAATTATTTCTGTTGCGGGTTTCCCGTTATTGTACGACGTGTCAATAACGGGAAAAAAGTTATTTTGTACGATAAAAGTTATATTTTTGTTGTTTACTAATAGATGTAAAACCCAAGCATCAATGTTTCACAATAACAAGTCAAGATTGCAAATTAGTCACACAGAAATATTTCACAGTGGTATTTACTGTTATTTCACAAAAGAAAGCAGACACGTACTTATTCACGTCTGTTTCTGTTTAGTCAAAGTACAGTACGTTTACATCACATTTAGAAAGAATGATAATTTCTACAAAATTTGTACATCAAAAATATGACCAGAGGAGCTTTAGCACTTTCTCCAGTGACATTCCCAATTATGTTATAAATAGTTATATTTATAGTCAGAGAAACAGTTGCTTTATTTCATGACATACAGGTGAAACTCGAAAAATTTGAATATCGTGCAAAAGTTCATTTATTTCAGTAATTCAACTTAAAAGGTGAAACTAATATATTATATAGACTCATTACATGCAAAGTGAGATATTTCAAGCCTTTATTTGTTATTTTGATTATTATGGCTTACAGCTTATGAAAACCCCAAATTCAAAATTAGAATATTGTGAAAAGGTTTTTTTCCACGCTCGTGAAACCTTTCATTATTATTAACAACAAAGTGTAAACAATAAACATGATGTAAATAAGAGATTAATTTATTGTACAGTGTAGACAGCTTTTGTAAATAGAGGGGGAGTTTATTTGCAGGAGGGTAGATCTCAGTGAGCAGGCACTGAACGTAACCAAGTGATTGACAGCTTCAGTGATTATAAAATTGCATTTATTGACAATAATCATAGCAACAGACGAAATGAAACAATCTGATGCAGTAAAAATAAAGTAAAAATAGATGTGCATTATGTCTTAGAATGTAAATGCAAACTAATAGACCTGTCACTTGTTTTATGTAAGGTGTTTCTTTGTCCATTTTATTAATCATTTTCACTTGATCTTTTTATTTTAAAAAAGCCTTAATTTCTATTTTATATTAAAAAGTAATTAAAAATGCAACAGCGTTCATATACATTTTCGATGCGGTGTACAAATGTGAACAGCTGTGCATTTATTTGTGCATTAAAGGTGCTGTATGGAGTTTTTCTACTAAAATGAATCCATTTTTTATTACCTGTGTGTGAAGGGGTTGTAATCTCACAATAAAATTATCCACTTGGCGGGTTTTGCTATTACCTCTGAAAGCAAGTATTCCTATTTCTATGTGATGCTCCGGGTCGGATTTGCCGCGAAATCCAGTGACGTGACTGAGACCTGCATGCGCGCTCCCGAGCGTCTCGCCACGTCTACTGACTTTGCACTCAACAGCGACGACACTGCAACTTTATGACATAGAGTCTGCTAATACTAGGAAACGACTAGCACAACACAGACTCAAACTCCACATAATAATAAAACACAAAAGAAAGCACGCGCACGAGCACTCGCTTGTAAACGTATAGGTTGCAATCTGAAACATCACCGCTAGATGCCGCTGAAAACTCCATACAGCACCTTTAAATTATAGCTGTCAAAGGATATGTATTTGTGTAATTTACGGTGAACATGTACGTATAATATATGTTAGTTTTGTTGAGTGTAATGGTGAATTGACCCTTCGCAGGGAGCTTGATTGACAGGTGATCTGACCAATCATACTTCGCCATCCGGCATTTTGTCCGACAAAGCAGTCAGGAGAGTTAGTAGATTGACATAGGAAGATTTGACCTTGAAAAACGTAGTGTGCTGACGCCTTTCCGCGGTTAAAACAACATTTCTTCTTATGTTCATTCATGTTTATTTGATGCTATAAATCTCTCTACATCGATCTGTCAGACACATTAAAGAGCCACAAAACGGTATTTATTGTTTAAATTTCTTTTAAAGAATGACCAAATTTGAAAGGTGAGACTTTGTTTAATATCAAAAGTAACCTGGTCTGTCAGCGTGTTGTCGGTGTCCTCTCTGATCCGTGATGTATTTTTCACTGCGTGAGAACATGGTGTGGCGTGAGAGAGGCGTAGCTTGTCAGACATAGCGACAGTAACTAAGGGGGGCGGGTCTTTGCAAATGGTCAATTGCAGCATGAATTTGTGAGAAACTTTGATGCTTTTAACTCCATGAGAGCTTGTTGTGATGTCAGTCGCCCCTTTTCCCCCTCAGCTCCTTAGCTTACCATGCCGAAGCATTTTTCAAAACTGTAATGAGGACTAACTGATGCTGAAACAAGGGGTTTCATGACCCATTAAAGGGTTAGTTCACCCAAAAAGTAAAATTTTGTCATTCATTTCTCACCCTCATGTTGTTCCAAACTCGTAAGACTTTTGTTCATCTTCTGAAAGTAAACGAAGATATTTTTAATCAAATTTGAGAGCTTTCTGTCCCTCTATTGCCAGCTATGCAACAACTACTTTGACGCTATAAAAAGTTCATTAATTTATAAGAGGTCATAAAACAGATTGAATTTAGACTTTTATTCAAATATAAACATTCATCAACGCAGTTGAACGCACACATCAGTTTTGATCAACGGAAGCTCAAGTATGTTTGCTTGACGTGCAAGAACCAATTCTCGTGTGTAACGCAGCACGTTTGAGTTTCTCCAAGAACCAACGAGGTTCATTCTCAACGAGAGGTTTGTTCTCGCACGTCAAGCACGTTCGGTTGAGCTTCAGTTTATGTTCGCTGATTAATGTTTATTTGTGAATAAAAGCCTAAATTCAATCTGTTCATATTATAATAATAAAGCTTTATTGCAGACACAGGTCCATATAGCACAACATACATCATAAAAATGGAGATACAAAAATACATTTAATAAAATAAAAAAATAAAAAAATCATAATAGCCTATAGAATATACAGGATATTACACCAGTGTCGTCTAAGCCTTGAAGTGTATCTATAGCAGCTTTTCAGAGGACTGACTAGGGCTTCAATTATATGGTTCACTGAATTGTCCAGTCGACACATAAAACCAAACATCAGTTGCCTTAAGAGTGCCTCACAGGTTGGCACTCTATTAGACACAAACAAATGACTGGTCTGGCACTATGCCACCTAGGGACACGAAGCAGAAGCCTCATTGCATCATTGTATGCTACCTTTAGCCGCTGCATACTATTTTTCATATAGTTAGTCCACAATTGAGCAGTATATAGCGGTGTGATGTAGGTTCTAAACAAGGAGCACTTCACAGAGTCAGAACACATATAAAACTTCCTTATGAGCATATTGGCTTGAGCATACATTTTACAGCGCTGACGGTACAGGTCTTTGTCATCCGTCCAGTCATTAGAAATAACATGACCTAAATATTTAACTTCCTCACACACAGCAAGAGGGCTGTCTGACAAATAAAAAGTCGGAAAAGTGGATTTATTGTCCTCATTGCTTCGAACTACCATTATGTGGCTTTTCTTAGTGTTATATTTAATATCATAATCAAGGCCATATTGCGAGCAGACTTTCAGCATCTTCTGCAACCCAACGCTGTATAGACAGAGCAGGACAAGATCGTCTGCATACATTAAATGATTAACAACAGTGTTGCCCACAAGACAGACAGTTTTTAACCTATTTAACTGGTGTGACAGTTCATCCATATAAACATTAAATAAAATAGGAGACATAATTCATCCTTGTCTCACTCCATTACTGACATGAAATGGAGCAGATACAACATTGTCCCATTTAACCTGAAACGTTTGATGGGCATACCAAAACACTAAACCATGTCTCTTTAGAAAATTTGGACTAAACCACTCAATTCATATGGATTAGTTTTATGATCACTTCACAAACTTTTTGAAGCATCAAAGTAGTTCCATAGCTGTCAATGGAGAGTGCAGAACTGGCTCAGATTAATTAAAAATATCTTAATTTGTGTTTGGGACAACACATGGGTGCTTAAATGATGACAGAATTTTTGGGTGAACTAACCCTTTAAAACTATACTAGTATTTTCTTATACTGATGCATGGAAATGACAACTATTAAATATTATTCTTTAATGTTGCTAAAGAGTGTGGAAAATATGCCTTTTAACTTGATTCAACTTTTTTAATCAACTTGCCAACAACAGCTTTTTATTATACTATATTAGACTTGCAAAAAGGCTGAAAAACAGAGACAAAATCTTTTAACAAACTTTAATAAATGAATGTGCTGAGCTTTAGCTGTAATTTCTGCTCACCTGCTCTCCACTGGTGGTCTTGTGTGTTTTCAAAGGATGGTATATCTGTGTTTGGGCTGATTTGTGTGTCCCGCCTGGTATCCATCTCTGGGTAGTCCATCTTCTCCCGCTCTGGAGACACTAACGGCACAGGTTACACATCAGTATCTGACCATAAACATTACTTTTTTACTACGGTACTAGAGTATAATGTAGTTTTAAACCTGATACTCACCTGTTCTTCTCTTCTTTTGTGAGATAAAGGGCAAAACATCATGCCGTGTCAGAATCCGCAGCAACTGCAATAAAGGTCTGAGGTTTCCCTCGCTCAAGTACCCTCGCCTCTCCAACTCCAACAGCAATTCAACGCCACTCTTGGGTCGGTGGCGACAGGCGATGGGGCACGGCTCATTCTGCGGCTGTATTTTTCGCCATGTATTCAGAAGCCGGGGACATGGAGAATTACCCTGTGGAGATCCATCAGATCCTGGAGGTAAATCTTCAGCCCATCCCTCTGGATCGAGGGGATGTTTTCCAGGATAGGTTTCATCAAGGAGAAAGGACAAAACCTCGACATCACTCTCTGTGAGTTGGGAGCCCACGATTTCAAAGATCTCATGGAGGGACAGCATCCCATAGTAGCTCATGCACTCAGTCTCCTCCCAGTACAGGGAATATCTTGTGCATTGCACTGAAGCCATGGGAAATGTCTAAATGTGCCTGGTCAAGAAGAACACAAGAATAACAAGAGTGGGTTATTGTATAATTAAAGGTTTAAAAAACACGCAAATAGACCGGATTTCTAAATTATAAAAGAACAGTGCAGAGCGGTTAAACAATCTCGCTAAATATCACATATGTTAGCCTAAGAGCTAGCTTTCAGGGTCGATTTTTGATTAAAATAACAGGTCTATAAAACATTCAAATAAAAATTGTGTGGCACAAAAACAACATAGAAAGATATTTACACGTTCGTCGTGGAAACAGCGCTGTTATTTTGTTTCGAACAGTGTTTCTGTGGTGACCCGCCTTCAGTCAGACCGTCCCTCCAACTGCTGTCAAACGTTCCTCTCGTGCAGCGTCACGTGTTCTTCTTATGTAACGTCACGTTTGAGATAAGAGAACAGAAGACCTAAAGCCGAAGTGACAAAAAAAAATACGCTCAGTTATGTTTAACTACTAAATCTACAAAACACCGTTCAATTCTATGAACGAATATGGTTGAGAGTGAGACTACGTTCAATTGTTTGTGTTTGCTGCGTCAGCTGACATTCCTGCAGCTGATCTGACTTCCGCATCTACTAGATTTTTCCTTGAACTGACCTGACATCACACTGCACCAAAAACACTCGATGTAAAATTAAACAAAACACACGCGCGCGCACAAGAAACATGTTACATACTACACACAGCCACATAAGTGCACTTGTTATCAACATCATCGTATATTAGCGTCCGGAAGGAATTGTTTGTTTTTTTAAACAACAATGTTTTCTCTATCAGTTTGTTTTGTTCATATTTTGCTGTATTATAAAACACGCATATTGTAGGTCCGAAAAAATCTTACCTGTACCAAACTGTTTATCTGGATTGTGATTATACTCTTGTGCAAACCCTTCAAATACCACCCACTACTCAACTAGAAAAACAACACTCGAGCGTCAGCCAGTTTTGTGGACTGAATCCTGCACAGTCGCAGATCGTCATCTGTGTATTTGGCGGAACATCGCTCGCATATGTTTTGTAGATCGAGGCTTTAAGTCAACAAACCGTTCACGTGTCACGTTTATGAGCTATCGTGCGCAGAATGTCGCCATATTGGGAAGGGAAAATTAGAACACAAAAGAGAAATCGAAATGAAGCTCTTTAGGCAGTGGGCCAAGTCTGTTTTTCTCCTTTAGTTTTCGATTTGATAGATCTCCTCCAGGGAACTGGTTAATTTTTTATAACTGGCTTTATAAATTGTTGTTGAGCACATTACTGCTTGTTTCCAACGTCAATTGTTGCACATTAAAAATATAACGTAGATATAATCTCGCTAGCTAACCACAAAATGTTAGCCGGAGTAAGAACCAATCAAAGCTCGTGTTGTTACCTTGTCAACTTGAGTTGACCAATCACGTCATTATTTGAACCGGTGCCCGAAGACCCGGATGTGAACTGAACTCGCGGGCGCGGCGGCCGGTCAGTGGCGAGTCCTCCGTTTTTTGGCTACAGTGTATGACTTGGCTGCACCACACATCGTGGAAACGGTAGGTAACTGATTAGCACTAGCATTATCCGAAACATTGTAAAAAGTCTGAATGCATTGGTCTTGGCATATGTTCGCCGAATGCTACACACGTGGGTAATGCTAAGCTATTTGTCGTTTTAAATGTAGCTAGTATACGGCAAGTTGGCTAGTGTTAGCACCTGAAGTAACTTTGTATGGTAGGATCAGCTTTTTTTCTGTGGATACCGCAAGCTAATTATTTATTTAACTGTGTGTTGTAAAGAGTTTATCAAGGGCGTATTTGCATTTGTCTTAAAATGTTGACTATGACGCTGAAGTTTTTTTTTTTTTTTTCGTCCAGAAGAAGAAAGTTTTAAAGTTTTTTTCCATCGTTCAGCCCCTTCCGTGTAACTAGCTAACAGTTATATTAATTTATCTTATTTGAAGTGAAGCTTATGTACTGCGAGAGTATTTCCCAAACATCTCCAGGAGTAAGTTAAACGATACACGTTGTCCTGCCTGCTTTAGACATCTCCCTGCTCCAACACAGATGATTTAAACAGCTTCCATAGTTCATAATGAGTTGACAGTTTGAATCAGCTATGTTGGGGCAGGGAGATGTCTAAAACACACACGGTTATATAGTTAGCTTACGTTATCTCCTGATTCCTGTCTAATTGCACATTGTATTTTGTATATTTTGCATGCATTTCCTCTCCTGATGGTGAAGCCGACATCGGGCTGAAGGCAGACGCTCTTGGAACACCTCACTTGGGTGAAGTAGGCAACGCATTAACGGTATCTCCATGAGGCAACGTCCACGTTGGATTTATTTTGTATAGTTGGCTAATGTTATAGTAAGGCAAACATTAGATAAGGGGTTTTCAAAGTCTGAGACTGCGTGCCTTCAAACAAAGCGTGGGAAACGACGTGCCCCCCACCACATTTTTAGTTTACTTGGTAAGTTTCGCTCAATTCCTGGATGCCTTTGGGATCATAATTATATATTTTTTATCCCATAGGCACTCAACATTTGAGCCAAAATAGCCTAATATTGCTGAACATAACTTCTTACTGCACCAAACAGTTATAAACAAAGGTCTGTCCTAAGGCATTTATTAGTTTCAGCCTGATGAGGGGAAAACAGTTCCCAAAAACTACTGTATCTGAACTCTCACACATGTGGGCTATTCTGTGTGATCTCCTTTTGATAACTAATGCAAGTAATGTAATAGTTTCACTTCCATTGATCCTCCCCTGAAACTGTTCGGAGCCCCCCTAGGGAGGCCCGCCACACACTTTGAAAACCCCTGAGTTAGATTATCAACGGCTAACTAGGGCTATTTAGTGAATTTACAACACCAGACAAAAACGAACTTGAACCAGATTAACTTTTATTAGTGTCATGTTATTTAAAGATGTACTCAGGCCATGGCTGCACGCTCACAATGTTGTGTGTTTCATCCTTAGACAGCGTTGCTGCAGTTCCTACATATGGCGCTTTTCCACTGCATGGTACGGTACGGCACGGCACGCTTTGGTGCTTTTCCACTGCATGGTACGGTACGGCTCAGTACGGCACAGCATGCTTTGGCGCTTTTCCACTGCATGGTACGGCTCGGTTCGGTACGGCTCACTTATGGCGCATTTCCACTGCATGGTACAGTACGGTACGGCTCGCTTCGGCTCGCTTTAAATGGTACCACCTCTGTTGAGGTTCCAAGCGTACCGTACCGATACTAAATGTGACGTGAAAACACTGCAGATCACTGATTGGTCAGACAGAATCGTCACTTCAGCGTCATTGTATTTGCGACACGAGACACTAAACCCGCTAGATGTAAATAGCCAGACAACAGCCAACGCGGTAGCACCTGTATTTACTTGACAAAAGAGGTAAAAAAAAAATTAAACAAGAAATGGCTGAATCGTGGTCAGTGGACGAGGTGCAGACGTTCCTCTCGTTGGTTGCCGAGGAGTGGATCCAGCGAGAGCTGGATGGGGCAACACGGAATGAAAAAGTGTTCCAAGAAGTAGCACAGCTCTTAGCCGCACACGGCTACCACCGGACCTACAAACTTAAAAATAAAATAAAAAACTGAAAAGTGACTACCGAGCCAGTAGAGGCGGCAACTATTAACGATCAGTCCCACCCACTTTGAAGCGGTACTAACTGCAGTGGAAAAGCAACCGAGCTAAAGCGAACCGAACCGTACCGAGTCGAGTTGTACCACGCAGTGGAAAAGTGAAGCGAGCCGAACCGTTCCGCGCTGAACCGAGCCGTACCATGCAGTGGAAAAGCACCAATAGACACATGTCTGTGCATGGTAGCTGGTGCTTTCTACATGTGCAGTTCCCCCCCACACATTGTAATGCTTTGCACTGGCAATGCACAAGCTCCAAGACACTTTTTGGTGCTGGTGGAAATGTCATCCAATGAACTGCATAGAATTCCCCCTCGATCCTCCATCCATGCTGCATTGGGGGAGGTATGTCTGGCAGGCTTTGCAAACTTCTCCTGTAGAACAGAGGAATAGAAAATATTTTGGTATATATTCCAGTATGAATAGGATGAATTGTCAGGTAGACAAATATGACAAAGAATGTGTTTATCAAAGGTGGTTACTTTTAATCTAGTAATCTCACTGTTTAGATTTGTAAGAATACCATGTAATGTCTTTGTTTCAAATAAAACATTCCTTTAAAAAAATGACTTTTGTGTTCAATTCATTGTCAACCTTACACTATTCACTGTAATCTTATATTGAATATGCTTTTTGCCCTTGTTAAATCTCCAGCTTTTCAATAAAAATTTTAAGATAAAGTGTTCAAAAATATAGCCTACATGAATAAAAAATCACTTTGTGTAGTTAAGATTCACTGGTAGTGTGAGGTTTATTTAACATACTTTCTTAAACTAACTACAATACACACATACATAGCCAAAGTTACACGATCAATACACAATTATTTTAATAGAAAATTTGCAGAATTTATGGATTTGATACATACCTTCAGTATCTTTGGCTGCCATTTCTCTCCTCCTACATGCTCTTGCAATGTGATCTTTATTGGTGAAGAAAGAGCATGTAGCATTCCCTATGGAAGCCCACATTAACTGGCACATCTTGGGCTCTCCAGGTTTCTGTTAAATTTAATGTTGCTATGGCTTTTTCAGCTATTAAACTCTCAGCAGTGTTGAGGTTAACCCATTTCTGGGCACACTGAACAAATGATGCCCAACTTGTTTGAGAAAATAAGGTTATTGGGCTTTTTGCCCTAGAAGCAACATGTATACAGCACTTCATATTGTCGCACACCGGCTGTCAATCGCGTCCCGCTTTGTTATGCGGTCTATGTCAATTTCGATGTATGTCACGGGTGATCAATAACCTTAGAGGTCTTCTGACGGTAAGTGCACAATGTATAGTATAGCTCGTGTTGACAAAAAGTATATAAAGACTATTTAAATCGCAGGATTTCGTTATAAAGAGAGCAAAGTTACTGTATCAAATATGTTGGTTGTCAGGGAGACGTGACAGTTTGTCAAGGAGACGGGTGATTTGTTTACGTTTTCTGGCGCTACGATTTAGTAGTTCTACAAATTTGCCCGTTTAAAAATGTAAGAGTTTAAATCGATATCTTCATAAAATGTGCACACATCAACGTTGGAAACAATGATTACACTACTTATAAGAATTTTTACATGCCATCTGTAAACAAATCACTTAGTTCCTTGGCAGGGATCTGTGAAATTCACAATTTCGGGGTCCGGCCCACGGCCTACTTCAGTAACAGTCCATGTTCCCTGTTTTTTTTTTTTTTTTTTTAGCAAAATCATTTCTGTGAATTACTTTACTCAATACTTTCGTTTTGTTTTTACTAAATAAATTACACAGAACCATTCCTAGACTAGAATTATAATTTTTTTAAACGTAGGCTGCGGACAAGTTACTTATGAGGAACACAACGGTTGCCTAATTTGTCTAATTCGCAAACTAAGTCCTTGTGGTTGTAAGACATGCAGCAACATTTCAGCACTTTACGTTTACAAAAATGACGTATGGCAGTGTGAAATTTATGTTGTAAAACATAACGTCCTTTTCTATCCACATAACTTAATTCATACGTTTTAAAAGATCTGTTGAAATAGTTCTCCCAAAATGTTTAATTCTGTCATAATTTACTCACCCTCAAGTTGTTCCAAAACAGTATGAGTTGCGTTCTTCTGTTGAACACAAAAGAAGAAATTGTAAAGAAGGTTATCCAGACAGTTGACGGCACGACTAGTATTTTTTCCTACTATGAAAATCAAAGGGGGCCGTCAACTGTCTGGTTTATTAAATTACTAGACTTCCTAGCTGGCCTCATAATTTATAACAGATATATAATATTATAATTATAAGTATAGTATAAAATAATATAATATAGCCTACAATATAAATAATAATTCACCATCTGTGTGAAAAATATCGTTATCCGCCTTGTTGGTTTTGTCCATGGTTTTGTCCACGTCACTAGGTGGCAGTCATCAGTTCGACTCGTGTTTACGTCTACAGAAGAACATCGTCAACGTCACTGCTGCTGCTGGCTAACACATCATATCCGCCGTGCATCAACACACATACATCTACAGAAAGTACTGTGAGTATGAATTTATTTTTATGATTTATTTGCCTCACTTATTTTATCACTGTTTTTAGCAATATCTAAATTCACTGTCGCTTCTCGAAGATCACTTTTATAACATTTTAATAGTTGAGGGTAAATCAGCATTATTTAAGAGAGCGCTTGTTAGTTTCCGTTACAGATTTGATAAACAAACTTTGGGGAGTGTTTGTGTACCACTACCAACCCGTCAAAAATATCATGTTGTTAAATGGTTTAATGTCATAATTTCATATGTTTTGGACAAATCTGACGTAATGTAGAAGCTTAACAAACTTGTTCATCCGGATTCTTTCTCGTTGTGGACACAGTTTCTGTACCAGCCCATGAGTGACATCGATTTTCCATTAGCTCACAGTGTAATATAAGACATTTAATACTTGTTGCACATGTAATGGAAAGTTTTTTTTTTTTGTGGGAATGGAGAATGTTTTTTATTTTTTAAAGTTTTAAACTCATCAAGCTTTAGAGTTTTTTTGTGCAAATATATATATATATATATATATATATAATATATCTTTTGTGCCTCTTAATATGTGCTATACACTCCCCCCACCTTTGAGGACTACAGTAATGTAGTAATATGATAGTATAATAACTACAATTTGGCAAATATGCCGAAAACATTCGTAATGAGCAAAGTGATGCTCCTCATTAGAGAAAAGTCCCAGAGTGTCCTCTATAAAAATAATAATAATAATAATAATAATAATTTAGGAATGCAAATCACATAAAATGGTCCATTACCTTGCTCCATTAAGATTTAAACGTTTATTAAGCTCTTTTACTCATTTAAAATTCTTAACTCATAATATGAATTATATGTAAGGATTATTCAATTTAATTTGCGGGAATTTTACTATTTATTGAAATGCTTAAATCTTGAAAAAAGTACATTTCAGAGCACCTATATGGTGTACTGCCATATAGTCAGTAATTAATGATAATAAGTAATGCAATTCTTTTTAGAGAGAGTAATTGGTACAATAATCTAATAACACTGTTGAAGTAATTAGTAGCTAGTAATTCATTACTTTTTACAGTAACGTACCCAACACCGTGATTTATATGTAGTGTACCTGTATGGTATATGCAGTGGTTCTTAACTACATTGGAAGTTAACTACCGGTAGATACGTTTATCTACTTTAACAGTTAAAGTAGGAGCCTAATATATTCCTGTTAGGCTGTTAATTAAGATCTGTGTGTTATTAGACACGTTAATATGGATGGAAAAGCAAGTGACCCCTTTAGCAGTGAGGCAGAACAGCTTCCTGGGACAGGAGTAATGGGGAGGTGAGTCTATCACCATTTAAATATACAATCAGAAATTTCATTTTCTTTCTTGTTTGTCATTATATTAAATTGCACATGGTCAAATGTGATGTTTTATGAGTTGTAATTAGCCTTGACTGTGTTATTATGATTTTTTTGTTGTTGTTGTTATGATTATATTCTATTATATTATTACTCCGGTAATTCTATTTTCCTGTCTGTCTATCAGGCTTTGGCTGCCCAAAGGTCTGTCTGGTAGTGTGATTAAGGATTGGGTGGACCGCAGGCGGAAGTCCATCCGTCCGTGGGCCAGCTTTGTAGACCAGCGCAAGTTCTCCAAACCCCAGAATTTTGGGGAGCTGTGCCAGCGTGTGGTGAGGAACCTGAACACCTATCACAGCAACTACACCTTCATCTTCCTGGGACTCCTCCTCTACTGCATGTAAGGAACTGCTTGCTGAAATCATCTTGAATTTTGCGTACAAATGAGGTCATATTAAGCAATGTGATTTTATTTTTATGCAACTTCTTCAAATGACATAAAAGGCTCCACTGTCGTGTAAATAAAGACGTTCAATAAGCCTCTGTTCTTACGTACACATCATGGGTGTGTGTGTGTTTAAGTTTCCCTGAAGGTCCACATTCTGGAAGGCATTTAACAGAATAAACATTCACAGGAAGCTTTGAGGTGTTCAAATAAATTGCTGATTAACAGTTTTCTTTGTGCTTTTCTCCTTCAGTATCAGTTCTCCGATGCTCTTTATTGCTTTGGGAGTGTTTGCTGGTGCCTTTTATGTAATCCACTTGAAAACACTGGAAAAGAAGCTGGTTGTTTTTGGTAAGAGAGTGTTTAGTAGTATATAAGGCTATATGAGGACTACATTAATCCAGATACATTTGAAAATGCTTTTATTTATTTATTACAATTTGGTCTTTTGAAGACGCTCTAGTGGATACATTTGAAACTGCAGTTTTCGTGTTGTTGTGGGGACTGTGAAAATGAAGATAGAGACAGAGCGTAACGCGTCATAATATGAAGACCACGCTCACCGGGGGGGAAAACAATCCAACCGTCTCCATTGACTTTGCATTGCGAGAGGCTGCCTCCTTGTCATTTATTGCTTCTAACAAAAGACAGAAAAATGCCTAAAAGCTGCTGTGTGACCAGGTGTACAGCAAACAAGCTAAGAAACCCAGCAATAAGTTTTTATAAGCTGTCGACCCCAAAAAAACGAGCGTTTAAGGACTTAAAAGTGGATACAGGCTGGTACGAATGGGTAAATTGTGGGATCCTGACCGTATGCACTAAAAATACAGTTACGTGTGCAGTAAGTTATACATTTGGTCACTGGTGAGTCAAATATCCAAATGTCAGTTTTATATATTATATTTCTGTAAGATAAGCTATCCTGTGTTGCCGATAATGTTCTCCTCCAGCGGGCGTACGTTAGTTCTCCGAGTAATTAGACACGTTACGCTCTGTCTCAAACTGCCTGTATCCACTTTTAGGTTTTTAAACACTCGTTTTTTGGGGTCGACAGCTTATAAAAACTTATTTCTGGGTTTTTTAGCTTGTTTGCTGGACACCTGGTCACACAGCAGCTTTTAGGCATTTTTCTGTCTTTAGTTAGAAGCAAGAAATGACAAGGAGGCAGCCTCTCGCAATGCAAAGTCAATGGAGACGGTTGGACTGCCCCCCCCCCCCCCCCCGGTGTGGGCGTGGCCTAAATACGCTCTGTCTCTATGTTCGAAAACAATCACGTACGTTTCTTATTTAGTCATGTGACACGTATTGTACCGATAAATATCTGTTTATACCAGTATGAGTGACTCACATGATGCCCTGAGTCACATGATGCCCTACAGTGCTGCTATAGATACATGTTACTTTTTTTACAATCTTCATATTCCATTCCTGCAAGGATGACAAAAAATTACCACATAATTACTGTCCTGTGGATTGCAAGTGCGTTTTTAGGCCATACATTGGATTGGCGAGTAAGTGTCGACCTGGACGTACCAGTAAGTGCTGAGATATTTTGCTTACTTAAATGATCGTGCCAGAAGAATAATGTTAGTTTGTCTGGTCTCTGTATCCTCAGCGTGCTTTTATGACTTTTTACGCATATGCAGTAAGATTATATAAGCGTTTCAGACATTTGACAACTTTTGAAAAAGGCTTGAAAACACTAGTGTGAACACAAATTCTGTAAATCAGACATTTTTTTTATTTTGTATCTGGATTAATGTAGATGTTAATCTTTTGATTTGTTTGCTTAGTGTTTGTTTGTATAAGTGCTGAATATTTGATGTTATGATGCAAGTGCTCTAATGATCTAATGAGTAAACACTCTCATTTCTTTCTCTCAGGTCGTGAGTTGACTCAGGGACACCAGTTAGGTTTAGCAGGAGGGGTTTCCTTCCCTGTGTTCTGGCTCGCAGGGGCAGGATCTGCTGTGTTCTGGGTACTAGGTGAGATTTCCCCTTTATCTCATTGCACTTCTGTGTTTTTCCCCAAACAGTCTTTCTGAAACTCTGACTCTTTTTATTCAGGTGCTACGCTAGCTGTTATCGGGTCTCATGCAGCCTTTCACGAGCTGGAGTCGTCTGACGTGGATGAGCTGTTCATGGAACCTGTTTAACCCTCTCACCTTTGACCTTTTTGCTCATGTTAACCGAAAATCTCTTGCCTCGTCATTTACATGGCCACATATTGGTTGTACTAAATTGACAATATTAGTTTACACACAGATTGGCCAGCAAAGAAGTGAAGACTGTTAAACTGATATCACCCAAGACAGATCAAGCACATTAAAAGACCTCAAATGCCTTTACTGGTACCTATTGGATATCATGATCATTTGTTACATAATTTATTTCCAAAAGATCCTCAAAGCACAAACTAAATGCACTGTGACCCAAAGCAAAAAAAAAAAAAAATGCAGTTTAGTTGTAAAAACTATTTCAAGCTATACTATCCTTCAAGGAACAGTTCACCCAAACCTGATGCTAGCTAATGTTATGCTAGCTCATCCAGAATAGTGGGGGGGAAAAACCTGCCAACAAGAATGTACTGACTTGACCGTTTCTTTGATATATAGAGTACCAGTCATTACACGATCATTTGTCTTATGCTATACTTGGCTCATAAGTTGTTACATCAGTCTTGCTAGGACATTTAGCGCATGCATGATTTAATAACAGCATACGTGAGCAAAGATAGTGTATTATTGCTATTCAATGTAATCAATGCCAATATTCCTACTGGAAGATTTTTTTTTATACATGTTCTCATTTTATGGAAATGTTTGTTTGTCTTATTTCACAACTTGCTTCTGTTGTGTCAATGATTGGGAAGTGCAATAAAATGCTCAGCCTGTACCATACCTTTAAGTCTATTATCTATTTAATGGTTGTTCATGGGAAAGTAACTTGACTTATTGCCTCGTTTCATCTTTTGTCTCCTCTCTTTTTTCACATCACACAAATTTGACTTACATGACCTGTTTTTACGACAACAGGCCAGTGACAGTCCATCTCATTTTTAAGTTGCCATAGTGATGACTTTGAGTGCAATCTTCCTTTCCGTTTAAACACTGCGGCAAGAGCTACGATCGATATTCCATTACAGCAGTGCAGCAGGGATGGAGGGAGGAAGAGGAGCACTGCAGTACTGCATACATGGCGTTCTCCCAAGAGACATTATGGATGTCTGTGTGTTGGGCAGCCCAGTTTTGCAAGTCAGTATTTTGCAGTGACAAATGTATGATGAATGCTATGGTCAGCAGATTTCAGTCACTCTTCTGTGGCTGAAGAAGACAGTCTTGTTTGCAATCATTGAGAGAAATAGATCAAATTGTGGCTAATGTTGGTGTATTTTGTTGATTTCGAATATGTTCATGATTGAGCTCCCAAGTAACCAAAATGATATACGTGTAAAAAAAAAAAATTTTTTATTAATTTAAATATATATATATTTTTCATGTTATTCTTATTTAATCAATAACCTTAAGCAGAAGGTTATCACAAAGAACAACTGGATGAATGTTATAGGAAAATATAATATAATATTGAAAAACATAATAAAATAAAAAGGAATGCACTCTATAAAGTTGTTTTAATATTTTATTTAGTATCAGTTCTGATAAACCTAGGAAAAGACAAATTATTAATAAACTGATACGTAAGTGTTTTGTGAGCTATTAAAATGACCTCTCACAGAATAGAAAAAATAAATAGGGTTAAACCTTTGAAAAAAAACGTTTAAACCGTTTGTTGCGGATATCATCATTGAAGTATTCATTTGTCTCTCGGTAGTCCAGGAGATGTGTATATGGGTTGCATTATATGCCCTCATTATCAAAAACCAGGAACACAACTACTCATGGTAAAATAAAATATCAGTAAAGAAATATGAGATTAGACTTATGTCCAATGTAAAAAAAACAAGGTTTAAAAATACTATTTTATTATCTGCATTTAGTAGTGTTAATTTAGTATTATTTATATATACTATGATATAATGAATAATATTGAAATAGGTTTCATTTTTATATTTTGTTTTCATTCTTTTTAGTCATTTTTAATAGCTTGTTTAACTCATATTACATCTCATATTATATTCTTGAAGTTATCTCTCTCTCACACTCACACACACAAACGTGAAAAGATAGTTTAGTTAGATATTTGAAGCAGTAAGAAATGTGAAAATGAAGAGTCTGGCATCACTTTGTAGTATTAAATGTACTAGATGTTTTATTGGATTTGACCTTTCATATGCATGATTCTATCAGTTTTGTCCTTTTGTCTTTATCTCAACATCCACGTGTCTGTCATATGAACAGCCAATGGCCGACCACAGCAGCGCACTCATTTTCCCTCTTCAAACACACACACGCAGACACTCACGCACATACAGACCACGTGACCCAATACTGCTTCATATCGATGGCATCTTCTGACAAACCAGCGGTGGAGCCAGCACACACCAGGCTCAATTGTGAAGTTTGGATCAAATTTGTTTCCCAAGTGAGATATTCGGAGAACAAATGGTTTAAGTTGATATGACAGATAAACATTGACATCTACCTTCACCAGTTAATTTGCCAAAACAGCAAGTTTAACTGGGAAACAATAAAACCTGGTGTGTTTAGGTCCGTGACGGCAGTGGATTTTATTCCATAGACGCTGTTCAACATCATACTAGTTTTCTGTGCAAAACCTGATAGGAATCTGCCTGTGTGTTTCAGTCATATGAGTTAAAACATACAAGAGAATCATTTTGACGGTTTTTCAGTGTTTCTATTTTCCAAGATTTTACTTCATTTCTTTAATCAGAATGTGGTATTTTTTTTACATTTTCCCTAAAACACGGAGATTGAGAGTGTATTGGAACATTCAGGGTTATTGTAGCGGACAAACAAGCACACAAACAAAGACAAGAGAGCGAACGTCAATGAGAGTGAGAGAGGATGCCAATGTCAATCAAACGAAAGTAGAGATTAAAAAACAGAAATCAAAATTCAAATCCGCCGAACCACCTCCGATAGAGATTAAAGATCATGAAATGTCCTAAGAAGCAAAAGTATTAATGAAATAGTGAAAGTTACTATGTTAAACGGAGTCTAGTGTGTGCATTGGGATCCGACAAGGTTTTGTGTGATCTGTGTATCCGTGTGTGACTGGAGGACAGGTCGAGGGAAAAGGCATGGATGTAAAGGATCGGAGGAGGGACGGACTTTTTTTAATAGGCGAGCGTACATACTCCCTTTTTTTAGCATCAAAAGCTCCTTTCGAATCTACATAATGATTATGCAGCTGCCTGTTTTAGATATATAGCAGACTTTATGTACACAGCCGTGTGAAAATACATGCAAAGAGTATTATAGGAAATGGGGGGGATGTGGGGCGAGAGTCTGGATGGTGCTTTGTGGTTTCCTCTTTGGGGGGAGACGTGCTATTGGCTTAAAGCTGTTGTCTCTTTGAAAGGAGGGCGGGAGAGAATGGTTGTGCATCTCGGTTGGGTAGAGAAGTAGTAGAACAAAATGGAAGATGTAGGAATGTGAATAAAGAAGATTTGTTGATCAATAGTATGTCTCCCTTTCCACCCATCCTGCAAAAAAAGACAAAAAGAGAGGGAATCACTTTGAGAAATTCTGACGTTTTCATTCATAATTCTTAATTTAATAGTGTTTAATTGTATCCCTAATTCAAACAAAGACCCTTAATGACCCGATTCAGGGACTTTATACAAGACATACTCATAAGAAGTGTGTAATTCTGAGTGTGTGTCTTTGAGGCAGTAGAGAGGAACACGTACCACCGGGGTTCCGGCGCAGGAGAAGCTTTCGCACCTCATCATACACAAAGATTAAGAAACTGTATGGGAAAGCGCAGAACCACCAGCTCGGCCTAAGGATGAGAGAGACAAATGAGGAGAGAGACCATTATAAATGGCAGAATACTTATAAATAGCATATACATACACTTCATGTAGCAGAAATTGAAATTTTAACATTTGTATACAGTATGTAGTATGCGATATTTAAGGTCATGCGATATATTTCACATGTGTATTCATTATCAACCTAATAATTAAAGTAGATTCTTTACTAATGAAATGAATTATTAAATCTGAATCCGTTTAAGTTAGATTAGATTGTTTTGGTAAGATTCAAAATTATATATATTTTTTTGAAAGGACAGTTTCCACCATATTGGCATATTGACTAAAACAAGATTTTACATTCAATAATTGATTGAAATAATTCAATAATTGTATTCTGAATAAGAAATTAATGTATAATACATTGTGAATAATAATAACCATTTTAATATATGTTTAAAGTTTTCATATTATTATTAAATCCATAATCAATGCATTGAATGTTCATTTTCATATTGCATTCATGAATGTTTATGGCCGGTATTCAGGAAACATGAGATGACAGTAAATGGTCATACATTTATTTTTCTTGTGATGGCAAAGCTGTATTTTCAGCAGCCTTTATTAGTCTAGTATATTATTATGTCACATGATCCTTCAAAAATCATTCTAATATGATGATTTGATGATCAAGAACAATTTCTTATTATTATCCATGTTAAAAACTGTTTTTTGTTTTAGTATATTTTTGTGGCAACTGTGATACATTTTTTTTCCAGGATTCTTTCATGAATCCTGTACAGAGGATTGTACAGAGTGCATTTATTTTAAATCCTTTACTGCCACTGTCACTTTATTGTATTGTGTGAATACAATACTTCCTTGCTTAATACAATACAAATTGAAATAAACGTTCTCCTTTGGAGATAAGCACACTGGTCTTTGAGAGAACCAAAGGTAGAATTGGATGTGTGTATGTAAAATGATTTCCACGTATGAATTTGCGCATGTGTGTGTTAAACTCACTTGAGCGGGTACATCCTGAGGGCCACATCCATGCCCGGGCAGTATGAGAGGAATGCAGCGAGAGCTGTTTCTTCAAACAGCCCAAAGATCAGAATCTTATTCCTGTAAAAGGACAAGCACAGTTACATCAAATGTTCTAATGAATACAAACTCAAACTTCCTGCACACAAGCTTCCTGAACTCACTTCATGCCCTGCTGGAATACTGAGTTACGCCTGGTCTTGCAGATGATGACATCAGCCCATTGTACAACCACAATACTGACAAAGAACGCTGTGTGACATGTGAACTCAACAATCTTCCTCTGCTCGTATGTCTGTGGAACACGAACACAACATCATATACATGCAGGGACCTCTGAGACTTGTATGACGTTTAAACACTTATGATGTCGCAACATAATAAAACACAAAATACTCACCCACTGCTGTCCGTAACTGTCCTCCAGGTCATTTAGCGAGCGATCGTCCCAGTTGAGTCTGATACCCACCAGCTGTGAGGGCAGGAAGCCATTCTCAGCCAAAATCACAAAGTAGGCGAAGAAACCACCCAAAGCCTGGATCATACCTACACACACATACACAACATATGCTTACTTCTTCTGCACAGTTGCCTACACAATTTGTGTTTCTCTTTTGAGAAAATAATATAAAGTAATAATAACAAACATGCATTCAAATCATTTTACAAAACAATATGATGCTGTTTTATTGCTGTTTGTCATATTTTCTATTTTTATTTTTGGTACTAAAATAAATCTGTAAATACATCTGTTCAAATGTATAATGGTTAATAATGCATTGCCTAACTGATATATACACTACTAGTGTTTAAAAATTTGGGGTCAGTGAGATTTAAAAAAACAAACAAATTGGTGGACATTAGAGACTTCTTTCAAAAAATGCCACGACTCCATATATATATATATATATATACTGTATATATGTCTGTGTATATATATTTTCCATGTCCTTTCTGTCACGATAACTTGATAACAAATCGATAATTTTATAGAAAGTGCACTCAAAAAGAGCAATTTCTAGATGGATAATTAAATATCTAGAGCAGAACAAGAAACAAAAACTATTTTCATATTTCAGAATATATTTTTGTTAATTACCATGACATTTCCAGGCCTGTAACTCACATTTTTACTTCCGGGTTTTCCATGACCACGGGAACCCTAATATTAGAAGCTTGTAGCACAGATGACTACATTCCCAAAAGGGCACCTTGACTGTAGTTTTTTAGATCTTTAAAAAAAGTAAAAGCTGAAGTAAAAGCTACAGTTTCAAAGTAGTACAAGACTAACCAATTTGTCCGTAAGCAATGCTGATGAGACGCTCGTTCACAAGTTTGTCTCTCTGAGGGTTCCTGGGCTGCCTCTTCATGATGTCACTCTCAGCAGCCTCATAAGCTAGAGAAATAGCAGGTACCTATGGAGGTAGAGAGAAAGTAGATTTGTGTGTGTGGGTAAACATTTGATTCATGTTTGTGTGTATATAGGTGTCTGTAAGAAGGCTGAATATCGAGTGTGAGAGTGTAAAAAGAGGTAAGTGCTTACCATGTCAGTTCCCAGGTCGATACAGAGGATGGTGATGGTGCCCAGTGGCAGAGGGATATTGACGATAATGAAGAACAGGAAGGGGGTGATCTCAGGGATGTTGCTAGTCAGGGTGTACGCAATAGACTTCTTCAAATTGTCAAAGATGAGTCGGCCTGCAAGGGGAGAGATGGATTTACACATCCCGTTTGACAACATCAGTCCTGTCCTCCCATGCACTCCAATTCACTAGTCTCCTTATTGTCTTACTCACCTTCTTCTACTCCAGTGACAATTGAGGCAAAGTTATCATCTAGTAGAATCATGTCAGCGGCCTGTTTAGACACATCAGACCCTGAAATGCCCATAGCGACACCGATGTCAGCCTTTTTCAGGGCTGGAGAGTCATTCACACCATCGCCTGTTACCGCCACGATGGCCCCCTGAGTGACAGAAAGATTGAAAGGTCAAATCAGGACATTATTGAAATGACAAAAGATCATAAACCGTATTGAATACAAGTATATGCATTTACCTGTCGCTGGCAACCCTCTACAATGATGAGTTTTTGCTGAGGAGACGTCCTGGCAAACACAATCTCAGTGTGGTTCCGCAGAACTTCATCTATTTGCTCCTGAGAATAGTCCTTCAGATCTGTTCCATGAATCACACAAGCTTTGGCATCCCTAAAACACACAAATAAAAAACACAAATAAATACACTACTATACTAATAATTTCAAAAGTAATCCACTTGATCAGGAATTTTGCACGAGGGCGATCAAGTCATACTGCTGGATTTGAAAGTGATTTCTGTGTAAGCTGTGCTTTACCGATCAGAATGGATCCTTTTTTTTTTTAATTCTGCTAATGCGACCACACCTTTAAAGCATGTTGAGGTGCTGTGTACATTTACAGTGCTGGTCCCGGCTTTACCTGGGATTGACTTGACTGACGGGGATGTTGAGACGGGCAGCGATGTCCTCCACAGTCTCGTTACCCTCTGAGATGATGCCCACACCCTTAGCAATGGCCTTGGCAGTGATGGGGTGATCTCCTGTCACCATGATGACCTTGATTCCCGCAGAACGGCACTTTCCTACAGCGTCAGGCACGGCAGCGCGGGGCGGGTCGATCATGGACATCAGTCCCACAAAGCAAAGGTTGTCTGTCTGGAAATTTACATCATCTGCGTCAAAGGCGAAGCCTTTTGGGTACTGGTCCTCGGGCATTAAGATATGGCAGAATCCTGTGGAAAGGAGACAAGGTTACACAATAGTTTATTATAGTATATTATTTTATACTATAATAAACAACAGTAATATTGTTTTCTATAATATATTTTATTTATTCCACTGATGGCAAAAAAATCTATATATTTATTTCACATTTTTGACCAGTAGTGTTATACTTTTATAAACTGTAAACTCAATTTGACGGCGGTTATTTTATACAACCATACAATTATCTGTAAATTTTCCTCCTTATTACATAGCCACTGACCGAATAAATAAGTACATTGAAATTAAATATTTTAATGAAGAAAGATGACTAGAGTGCTATCAAAGTGTAGAAAAGGAACAACAATCAATACAGTTTAGCGGTCATTATGCAAAATATTTTACCAAGAATGCTGTGATTGACCAATCAGAGATGATTATTCCAGAGTGCTGTGTAATCATACCATATATTACTCACCCAGCACTCTCTCTCCAAGTCCTCCAAGCTCCAGGTAGGCATTTTGGAAGGCCTCCTTCAACTCCTCGTCCATGGGCTGCTCTTTACCCTGCAGCATTATGGTGGAACAACGGTCTAGGATGCGCTCTGGCGCCCCCTTCATCACCAACAGGTAGCGGTTATCGTTGGGGTCTTCTGTCTCATGGATGGACAGCTGGGGAAATATGGAAAAGATGGATAAGAGGAGATTGTTGGTGGTAATGCTAGTCACTGTTTTCATATCTGGTACTTTCAGTTTTAGGGTTACATGACTAAGCTCATATTTCTATTTTTGACATGCTGCAGAGCTGCTCCAGACACTTTATTATCCACACTTGACCCAAATAACGTGATTTAGCATTTACATGAAGTAATTTAGCAGACGATTTATAGGAATCAACAATATTTAAAACATTTTCATAAGAATGACAATATTTCCAGTACACAGGCAAGTTTAATAGACTTGAAGTTAACGTGGCGTATTTTATGGAGTGTTGAAATGCTATTGGTTGGTTGTTGAAGCTCAACTCTTCCACTGATCCTAACTCAAGTTGATGTTTGCTGTTTGCTTTTGAAAATCAATAACTGATGACAAACCTGATATTTGTTGGTAGAGTTGAATGGGATTTCGGCTACTTTCTTGTTCCTATCTCTCATACTCCTGACTGAGCCACAGGACAGCTCGATACACTTAAGCAAGGCGGACTCAGAAGCATCACCTGCCACGTCCCTCTTTAGGATGGGCAAAGTATCTTGTCCTGCCTTAAACTGAGCCCTGTTACACAGCGCTGCCACACGGGCCAGAGACACCCATGTCACGGAGCTCTTATCAAATGAAGCACCTGCAAAGAAAGACCAACTTAGACTCTGAAAAGAAGAATTGGTGTCATAAAGACAAAATCATCATCGGTCTCCGCGTAAGAAGAAAGGAACAAACCAGACTGATCCTCAGTGGTATCGGCTTCGTGGATCTGGTTGTCGAACCACATGTGTGCGACAGTCATTCGATTCTGGGTCAATGTTCCAGTCTTGTCCGAGCAGATAGTTGAGGTGGATCCTAGTGTCTCTACAGCTTCGAGATTCTTAACCAGGCAGTTCTTCTTAGCCATACGCTTAGCCGTCAGAGTGAGACACACCTGAGATTAAAGAGACAATAGAGAGACATTAAATCAATTACATTAAGGTATTTAAAATGCATTGCAATTTGTTTAGGAAGGAATATTGTTTTTTTAATTTGATTGCCAAATGATTAGGATGAATTTATTATTTTAATAAATACATTTAAAACAATTATTGCAAAAGGTGTTAATATACTTTTTTTTACTGACTTTTCAGAGCCTTTTTTAGATGCTGTATAAATGCAATCCAATAACTGTCATAAATTAGGGCTGACAATGTTAAAATATGCGATTAATTCAAAATCCTTGGCATGTTAAAATAATTTAATGCAAATAACGCAAATAAATGAATGAAGCACACGGAATTGCGTCATTAACGTGATTTAGATGATCTTGGGAGTCAGGAGTTTATCACACTGCGCATCTACAATGCCTCAAGCACCTGTAACCTTGGCAGGTGGACATTTCTATTCTAACCCGATTTTGCGTCTCTGTTTGCAATCAGATCATTTTAAGCAGCTAAACTCCGGGGAAAGTTTTCAGTCCAATTATCCATAGAGTGAATGCATTAAAACAATTAGTACAAAACAGCGCTAGTGTAAAAAAAACCTAACCTGACTGCATATGTCAGAGAACAGTGACACGTGGCCAGTTTTCAGTGAATTATTCATTCCATCCAGTGTATGTTTAGCTTTAAAACAACAGCTCTGTCAGTTTATGTTGCTGTGTTTAGTAATTCTGAATGGATCAGTCTACTGTAGTAGGCATATGCAGTCAGGTCAACCCCGTTTTTGCCATCTTCATGTGGCCCTGTTCAGTATCGCAACTTGATGTGTAAAAAGTAAAAAAGCTCTTTGCTGTTACACTGAATTCTGAAATGTTTTGTTCTGTAATGTTTTTTCTTTGTGTGCTTTGGTGTTCATAAATCTTTTGGACATTTTGGAGTCTCCAAGTGTCCTTTTTTTGGAAATTTACCTTGGAAAACGCTAGCAGAAAACAGTTTTGTGAGAATCACCCTTCAATCTGATAGTTTGCTTTGCTGGATATAGCAAATTATGACAAAATAAACGTGTCAAACAAGATACATGATATATGCTTAATTTCACGATATGCGATTAATCGCAATTAGAAATGGCAATCTATTGACAGCACTATTATAAATCCATTGTGTTTTGATGCACTAAAAAGAACCGGGTTATAACTTATGAGAGTCGTTGGCTTGGGAATCGGATTAACCTGGATAAGCTTTTTGATTCACTAAAAGGGTTCATAGAGTAATTTGTACAGAAATTGTACAACCTGGTCATGGTGAATGTTTTGATTGACTAAAAATAACAGGTTCATAAGAGTCATTCACTTCGGAATCGGACTACACTGGTTGCACTGTATATTTTTGATTCTTGGCTCCCAACCCTCTGAACAGAATTCGAATGCTTAGACGACTGCATGTGCTCACAGTGACAGTAGCCAGCAGACCCTCAGGCACATTAGCGACGATGATTCCGATGAGGAAAATGACGGCCTCCAGCCAGGAGTATCCCAAAATGATTGACAGAACGAAGAAAGACAGTCCCAAGAAGACAGCCACGCCTGTGATGATGTGAATAAAGTGCTCGATCTCCTTGGCGATGGGGGTTTTCCCTGTCTCCAGTCCTGAGGTCAGCGTGGCGATGCGGCCCATCACGGTGCGGTCACCAGTGCAGACCACAATACCACGAGCAGTGCCTAACAGTAAAAGAGAAAAAGTCACACTTCTGAACTTGACGTTTATGTAGATAGACCAGTTCAACACTGTAGTGAATCCCGTACCTTCCACACAGTTAGTGGAGAAGAAAGCGACGTTGCGGGTTTCCAGAGGGTTGTCATGAGTGCAGTCAGGTGATCTTGTCTGAGGTTCTGATTCGCCGGTGAGGGAGGAGTTATCCACCTACGAATGATGTCAGACACACTAGGTCGCACCACAGGTTTCACAGATTCTTGACAAATGACGGAGGTTTATAAACCACGTACCTTGCAGCCATGAGCAGAGACGATTCTGAGGTCAGCTGGGATTCGGTCTCCACCTTTGACCTCCACCAGGTCACCTGCTACCACTTCCTCAGCGTTGATCTGCATCTTCTCTCCTTCGCGGATCACTAACGCTTGCTGTGGACAGAGTGTCGTTTCAACTCACTGTTTCTCTGTGTTTCTGTGTCTTTTAAATTTGCATGGAATGTACCTGTGGCACCATGTTTTTAAAGGACTCCATGATCTTGGAGCTCTTTGCCTCTTGGAAGTAGGAGAAGCAGCCAGTGATGATGACCACAGCAGACAACACGATTCCCAGGTACAACTGAGAGGAGACCAGAGAAGACACATTCAGTTATCATATTCATATTTAATGCAGATTCCCTGAAAAGGCATATGTGGCAGGGTGCTGGCATGTGCTGCATACGCACATTATCTCCAGCCGGCTCGTCTTCGGTGGCAGCCTGAATGGCATAGGCCAGGAAGCAGAGAATGGCTCCGGTCCACAGCAAGATGGAGAAACCTCCAAACAGCTGACGGCAGAATTTAATCCACTCAGGTGTTGTGGGCGGCGGGGTCAGAGCATTTGGCCCGTCTCGCACCAGATAGTCTCTGGCCTTTGCATTAGTTAAACCCTTTTGCAGAGAGAGCATTGTAAAAATTAGTCATAGCAAAAGTTACTATTAATACACATTCAGTTTTATTTTAAGAACTCAAAGTGTGAACATTTCATGTATGCTGTGTACTACTAAGGGTCTGTTAAAGCAAGGGTTGTCAATCAGGGGACCTCCTCAGTAATCTTCCAAGAAGACTACAAGATGACTTGAAATTATTAAAAATTTATTTTTATTTGTTCATTTATCAAAAAAATATAAAGTAATATTAAATAAATAAACTAACACCAATGTATTATTGACCACTAGGGAGCACCATACTCTGTATAATACATGGGTGTATAATACACCAATGTATTATACAGAGTATGGTGCTCCCTAGTGGTCTATAATGAGATGTGCAGCACAACAGTCATTCCTAAGACAAATTATGTGCTATTAAATTTGTTTGTTTAATTACATTTTAAAAATGTAAAATGTATATATTTAATAAATAAATACTTATTTTAAATTATCTAACTTAAAATTCCAACAATCAGTTCCGGAAATTTCTTTACGCAAATAACTTGTTTTTATTGAAGAACATACAGTTAATTAAACGTCTTCAATCATCAAGCGTCATCTATTGACACTACTAGTTTCTGTTAATTAAAAAGTTTGAAAACAAGCAGCTCTGACATCATTACGTTGATGATCTTTACAGTTGTTGAGCGGAGCTAAATCAACACTGAACTGACCTCTGCTGAACAATGACACTATTTTCTTTTAGGAGCTGCTTTACAGCAGAAGTGAACTGCATCATTGAATCATTATTTTCCTGTTTATCCCGGTAAAGCTGCATCACAACACAACAGTCATTCCCCAGACCAATGATGTGTTCATAAAATTAAACTAAAGTGAGTATTTCCTGCACTATTATAATATTTTAACATCAATTACACACATTGGCTTTGTAATTATAAAAGGGTAAATTTAGCTAACATGGAATGGTTTTAGACAACACTAAATAATGTGTGAGTTTACCTGAACAATGTCTGTCTGAAATTTCCGGCATACTTCCTCAATTGACATCTTGTGTTCCGTCTGAAATGGAAGTTAAAAAGGGACATTTAACCAAGTAAAAGGCAAAATGGCTACAAACACGCTACTTTTCTAATGGGACTCTTACCAGGGGAACTTCTTTCTTCAGTTCATCAAGATCTTTTGCTCCCTTTTTCTTCTTTGGGGAACTTTTTTCATCTTTATCTTGCGTGGTGGCCACGCGGTAACTATCCGACCGTCCATACTAAAACAAAAATGATAGAAAGAGAAAATAATCAGTTAATCAACACCAAGATCATAATGAAGATAATTTCAAGTAATTTACTCTTAACACATATTTTGATTTTGGTTTGAACATTTGTCTGGTAGATGGTGGATCATGAGAGGTGACTAAACACAAACATCTTGCTCTCTTTACGGTGTGGTCACCTCAAAGAGGTCAAATAAAGCTCATTTAATTTGCTGAAAGAATCTTCCCTCCTTGCTGTCGTTCACATTAACAGTGTGACATCACACAGAGACACGACTCTTTCGTCAAAAACACTCTGATTAGATTGAATATGTGTCTGTTTCAGATCACAGTGAGATGAAAGTCTAAAACGTGGGGTTCATGAGCTTCAAAACAACGTAAATCCGATTCTTTACACTTTGTTCTTTATCTAAATGAAGTCAGAGATCAAATTTCAGGAGAGGTATTCCAGTTTATTGTTTTCCCTTTAACAGGCTGATTATTTTTTATCTAATTAAAAATATATCACCTCTATATAATTATTCTGTCATGGACAGATTTTGACCTTTCATTGTAGGCCTACTATCATTATTCACTGTGTACTGTAAATCCTCTGCTTCTGTTGGCTGCTTGTGTAATCCTATGATACCGCAGCACGGAGCACAGAGCCAAGATGGCTCCCGTGAGACTCTCAGGTGGTGCTATTTTTGTCATCATTAAAGCGGGAAACCGTGTATCATCTGTCCACAAAGGCTGATCAATACTGAGCTTCCAGAACTACCAGCATGTCTTCCTCTAGGGAGTAAAATACTATTCGTGTAGCACTGTTGATATTTGAAGAGCGAATTCCCTTCCAGGAAATTACTGAGGCAAGACGTATGGGCAAGACCCTGCACTCTCACATGATGTTCTGGATGAGTAGAGCCCCCTGCTGGTCAATATATGGAAAGAACCAGGCCAATTCATGAATTATGAGAGTATGATCAAAACTACACAATATATCTGTGCAAATGTAAAATATAGCGTTGTTAATATATTTTTTAATTGTATATAGATTTTTTTTACAATATATATAACTATATTTTACAATATATATAACTATATATATATATATATATATATATATATATGTATTATATTTTACTATATATATAACTATCTATATAACTATCTATCTATCTATCTATCTATCTATCTATCTATCTATCTATCTATCTATCTATCTATCTATCTATCTATCTATCTATTATTTACTATAATAGAACCCCATATAACTGTATAAAAAATATAGTAACATTTTTTACAAAAATATTTTTTAACTATATTTTTATATTACCATTAATCTAACATTTTTATTTATTTTTAAATAAAAAAAGTATTATTTTATATAATTTTTGTTTTGCCAAAATATTGCCAGGGAAATACCAAAAATTCAGGACAATCAGAAACTATTGAGGTCTTAAGAGAAATCCGAACCAGACCTATCTCTTTTGATTAACCTTGCAAATTCAAACAGTGACGTAAAACACAGCCAAACAAAGCACGACATTTGACTGAGGTTTATATCTGCATGTTTATGGTCAGCTGACATGCCAGGTTTAGACTGAAAGGCGCAGACTCAAGCATGCGGCCAGGTGATGATACCTATTAAAAAAGAATGAGAATGTGACAGATGAAGATGGATGGATAAAGAGGAGAAACAGAACAGGAGACAGATGGAAAGAGAGAGGAGCATGCGGGGGTGGGGACTGACAGAAAGCTGGCGGACTAAGTGAGATATCCAAAGAGATAGAGATTAGCAGAGAGAACACGGGAGAGATAGAGGAATATTTGCCACTTCCTGTGGGGTAATTAGATATTGACCTGCTGCTCTCTCGGTGTGAGAGCGTGTCACCGTCAGCGGCTACATTTAATGTCTGATGACTCTCAGCACGACACCACCTGCCCAAACCCAACCGGACACACACACACACACGCAACGGCGACCTTCTAACCAACCTGCACAGCACACACACACCAACGCCACAGATCCTGTGACAAAAGCGAGTGCATGTGCGGTAGGTGACACCACTAAATAATTAAGTGGATAGAAAGTGAGGATTACCCCTATCAGCTCACACTAATCTTGCAGATGAAACATCTTGTCACTCTATAGTAGTTTTTTTTTTTTTTTGACTTGGTAAAGGCTAAAAGTGTGAAAGCTGATGACACACACATGGAAACACTGCAAACATACAAACAGGTCATCTTTCATTTCTACAAAATTGATCAAAAACAGCTGAATACACACAAAGAACAAAGGGAACGATGAAAGAAATGAGAGTTGGAAAAAACAGAATGAGAGCGGTGTACAGAGGGAAATAGATTCAAAAAGCAACAACAAAAAAATGACTATGAAATAGGTTACACTTTTATGCTATATATTTTATGTTTTTATGATAGATGTGCGTCTTTTGATGTGTGTGTGTGTGTGTGTGCGTGTGTGTGTGTGTGTGATGTACATCTGCAATGATACCTGCACTGCGGCAAAAGAACAGAGAGGAAATCGGAGAAGATCTCTCTCGTTCTCTCACAGACAACCCTGATGCAATTTTGAAAAGATATCAGATAATATTTACTTTGAGTTAAGCTCATGTTGAGAGATTCACTGTCAGACGACAGAGGGTCTGAGAAAATGAGGAAGATCAGGGTCCAAAACTAACTTTTTGCCACACCGGCTAATGGAAGATGCCTGAAAATATTTTTTAAAAAATTGTTTCAATATGCTGTTTATAAAATGTGCTTAATTTAATGATTCAATAATTTAAATTGACTTATTTGTCCTCATATTTTTTCATGTTTTGTTGGCTTATTGTGAAAAATATCAGTTTTATCAGTCAAAAATATAGTACATTTTCCTCCGAGATAAATGTTGTTGGAAGTCTGAGGTGTGTGTCATTAAGCGGTAACAGTGGTGATCTAAATCCTGATATAATTGTGCTGATAAAGTTACCAACTGTGTGAGAAAAACATACAGTACTGCTCTGCAGGGGCGTAGCACAAGATCCCGGGCCCTATGTATATCCAGTCCTGATGGGCCCCCATGTTCCAAATAAAATATATTCCAGACTTTTCAAGGGCCCTCTCTGTCCTTGGGGCCCTGGTAATCAGTACTGGTTTTACCCCCAGTCCGACGCCCCTGCTGCTCTGTGAGAGAACTAGAGCTGATGGGCTGGAATTACACGCCAACACACTGACGTTTCTACTGATTCAGAACACACACACACACCTACACACAGTCTCTGGTGCTGCATGAGGTCTGTCCTCTGAACTCTTCTCACAAATTATTGATGCTCTTGAAACTGATGCACTCATTCAGTCTGCATCACATTCTAAAGAGTAAGACTTACTAAAGAGTCTAAAAAAAGTGTGTGGTTGAGGAGCCCAGGGACTTATATATCCTACATAAGTTTGGGCAAATTGACTGAGGTAGACTTTGCAAAAGAGAGAAAGTTTTGATTAATTATTTTATTATTTTTCTTTCCTTTCATATTTTCTATTGTTGCAGGTGATATTTATAATTTATAATGATTCCATTATAAATTACCAGCAGTTCTCAACCAGGGGCCCGGGCCCACTAGGGACCCTATTTCAAATAAGTCAAAACAAGCATTAAAATAAGCTAAAACAACTAAAAACAGGATATTTGGTTATTTTTTATAATGGATTTACATCTTTCTAGATATGCCAAGCCCTAAAATATTATATGGGGTAAAAATTGTGAGTGGGATATAAATATTGTTGTGGACAATGAAGGAGTTCGGGGGAGTGGGGGGTTGAAGTCAAAAAGATTGAGATCCTTTATTCTAGAGATAATTAAATTTGGCCAAAATCTGTGCAGTGATCCATTTTCCTAGAGGAGAATGAATGTAAGTTGTAAATGTGTTTATCTGGTAAAAGTTAATTTTTCCAAATACAACAATAGCATACAGATGTTAGCCTCAAGCAAATAAACATAGACTAAAACAGTGGTTCTCTCAATTAGGGGGCCAATGCCCACTGGGGGCCTCAGCTAACTTCCGAGGGGGCCTCAAGGTGACTTAAAATTACTTAAAATAAGACAAAACACTAAAATACAGAAAACAACCAAAATCAAGATATTTAGTTCATTTATTTAATTTACTCTAAAATAATGTTAAATTGTAATAAAAAAAAACTACTTAAAAAAACTTTATCCAGTAAATCACAAACTGAAAAAAAAAATGTAATGTCGCCTTTAAATATTGTTGTGGACAATAGGAGGCCTTGGAGTCAAAAAGGTTGAGAAGCACTGGAGTAAAAGAGACAAAAATTAAGATTTTCTCCAGGCAACTTAATTTTTTTATTTTTGTCAGACCAACTCAGCAAAACTGTCGAAACAGGAAGTGATATTAGTCAAGATTGACAAGGGGCCTTGAAAAGATTTGTAAAAAGCCTCTTGTTTCTCCTTGAGTTTGACTTTCTGATTATGACAATGCAAGCCAGTCTGTGAAAAACAAAGCAAACCTCCCCTCTGGGAAGAGCAAACCTCTGCTGGAGTTTGCCAGGGGACTGCAGCCTTCATGAATGTTTGTGTTTATAGCACAGATTCTCCAGGGTCTGTGTGTCATCCTGTCCTTAAAAGCTTTTAGAGTGAGAGGACTGATTTTATGTTCTCGCAATATTTTTTTACACAAATTCCTTAATCCACAGTAATACAGAGATGTGCACATACGGACTTGTCCTATTGCACTTTATCAAAGCACTGAATGGTCACTTCAAATCTTTTTGGAAAGAAATTAATATAGCAATTTATTTAGCAGTGACGCATTTAATTGATCAAAAGTGACAGTAAAGATATTTATAATGCTGTCAGATCATGTGACACTGAAGACTGGAATAATGATGCTGAAAATGATTGGAATTGGTAAAAATTACAGTATTGGAATAAATTACTATACAAAACGGTTGTTTTGAATGGTAATATTTCACAATATAATTTTTTATTGTATTCTTGACCAAATAAATGTGGCCTTGGTAAGTATACAGTAAGTCCTCTTACCAACCCAAACATTTTTAACAGCATGCAACTTGCAGCCATGATGAAACCATCAGACCATCTGAAGTTATTAAATAGCATCAGTTAACACCCCTCAATAGAAATAATTGCACATTTTACACCATTTAAATATTAAGATTATGCATTATATAAGCGTCTCTAAAATGTGGCACTATACAGAGCCAGTGGAATGGCCAGGCCAGTCTGATGCTCACAGAGCATGAAGAAGCACATCTGCCAGCAAGATCACTCCTTTCTCCTTTTTCTCTAGCATAAGGAGCTCATCTCACTTTAGTATAGTCATTTAGTTTTCCATCTATCTAAAAAACGGCAGTAGAAACAACTTGGGGTGTTCTACAATCTACTTGTATCTAGCTTATACTTGTATCTAGGGAAGATGTTCTGGGAATCCCTGTCAGATCTTCTCTGTCCAGCTATTGATGAATATCTCCAAGCGGCAAAGATGTACAAAAAGTGTTAAAACCTGTTATGGCAGTAGACACATTAATACTGCCCTTATAGAGGACTGTTTTTCAGTGTGTGTGATATATTACTAAGAGTGTTTTACTTTTACACATGTCGATACATCCAGTATAAGGCCTTTTAGATCTGGCATAAGGGGGTGTATTTGTGTGCGCGACTCTGGGGTGAGTCATGAAGTGCTTGTTCAAGAGCAGATAACACTGAACACTTCATCCAGATTATGATTGAATGAGTGCGCGTGTAAGTGAACTTGATGTACCATCTGTTTTGCCGTGAGATGTAGACCAGGCTAGGTCTGGGCTCTGGGCTTTAAAGTAGAGATTAAATAATCTGATTACAGGCAAACTGGGATTAGCTCCCCCTGAATCGCCTCCATCACAAAACAAAAGAGCCACTCACTCTGTGGAGTTTACTGAAGCAATTACCAGACATAAACAAAATATGTGTACCTAGAAACTGGGAATTTATATGATAATTAGATTGTATGTAAATTAATTGTTTATTGTATATGTTTAATTTCCTTATGTGGAGAAACTTGTGTATGCTTAGAAGGATTTAAAATAAGACAAAACTAGGTTTAAAATATGCTAAAACAATTACAAAAAATTATTTGCTCTCTCATCAACTGTTATTTTCAAGGTCTTGGAACCAAGGGTATTATAGTTTTGCATTTTTAAATTAGTTTTTATTTTAATATCATTTTAAAATGTCCTATACATTTCAGTGTCATTAATGGTTTTCCGGTAGCTACAGGATAAGAGCTTATTAATAACGATTATTTATTTTTGCTAATTATTATTTTATTTCAGTTATTTTTTCAGTAACTGTTGTTAGTTTAGTTTAGTTTAAGTTTCTCATTTTTGTTGAAATTTCTATTTTATTTCATTTTACGAAAATGCTTTTTGACCAATAGTTTTAGTCTTAGTTTCAGTTTTCGTTTACGAAAATAACCTTGCTTTGAACCTGGTTGGGGAAATGAGGGAATTTTAAAAATGTGATTTCTCGACCTGGAAAAGTCATGGCAAAACCTTTCAAAAATTTAAAAAATAAATAAATAAATAAAAATTTTAAAAATTCAAAAACATTTTTAAAATCAATATACATTTTTCTAGTTATGTCAAGCTCTACACATGTTCGGGTTGTATATAAGCACACAATGAAGAAGATGAATCACAAATAAAGTCTTTAATATATAATCCTCCAGGAAAACACAGATGATGGCTGATAAATAGGAACAACACGTACATGGACGAGACCAGACAACTAACAAATTAAACAAGTAAACTTACATACAGGGAACAAAGAAAGGAAACTAATTAAGCAGCAGCTGAACAAAATGACTAATCAAATGAGTAACCATAGAAACTAATAAAGAACTCAGGCAGCAAGAAAAACTAAACTAACATTGAGCCCCCTCCTGGAAAGGTGCAACCTGGTGTTGACAATCCAATTGAGGGAGGAGGCTCTGGAGGAGGATGGGTCACCAGGGAACATGGCAGAAGGAGAGATCGATGATCGGTGTCGATGATGGTTGGAGGAGCCCGGAGCAGGAGCCAGAGTCCAGCCAGGATGATGTCCCACCGCGAATCGAGGGAGGGAAGAGAAATGTCGGAGATCTCCTTGCCGGTGGTGGTGGAGCCCTAGGCACAGACGAAGAGCAGATGGAACCAAGCAACGGATCTGCAGCGATGAACCCCTGAGGTGGAACCGGGTTACCAGGGAGCCCGGTGGAGCCGTAAGGCCGATGGTCCCTGGTGGAGCAGAGGGAAGAAGGAGCCAAGGCAGAGGAGTCAGGGCGACGAGCCGAGGTGAAGTGACAGAATTAGCGGCTGGAGGCGGAGCTAGAAGATCCACTCGCCCAGGAGGATCTGGATAACGGAAGGCCCGAGGTGGATACACGTCACAGAGAGGAGACAGAAGAGGAGCCGAGAGCTGATGGACGACTGCAAAGACTGGGCAGAGGCCCTGGCTGAATTTTAAAGAGGCAGCGGGGCGCAGGGCTGGGTGGGATCAGCGGGAGTTAGAGGCTCATCCTCTCCAAATTCCAACAAACTTTGGCCTTGCAGCGACTCTCTCTGTGGCGGGAGGGTGGGCGGCGCTCCTCTCCATACCCTCATACTCCTCAATAACTTCCTCGGGGGCACATGATGTTGCCGGCTCACACACCTGGTCAGGAGCGTTGTGAGATTTAGAATCCGGGGCGATGGTTTGCTCATTCGCTTCTTCTTGAGCTGGCTTTTCCATCGCGGCAGGTGCTGACTCTCCGTCTGCGATGGACTCTGGCATCATGTCCACACAGTGGGGTAGTGTTTAGGGTCCTCCTCGGGGTCGATGGTGAACTCTGATTCACTATTCACCCTTACCCACACCACATAAGAGGCGAAATCCTTTTGCTGACAGGTGTGCCTTAGACTGAGACTGAGGATAGCACGGTAAAAAAATGCAGAGCATGCAGTCAGAGTAGTGTGTAAGGCACACCAGATCGAAAAACTCCCTTGTATGGTCCTCCAGCGAACGGTCCAGCTTCTCCCAGCACAGGAGTTGTACGGCGGGCAGGTACATTGTGAGGGGAATGAAACTAAAACTAAAAACGCAGCAAAAATATTAATCCTTTTCTTGGGTCTGGTCTTCTGTCACGTTTGGCTTGTATAAGCACACAATGAAGACGATGAATCACAAATAAAGTCTTTAATGTATAATCCACCAGGAAAACATGATGAAGGCAGGTAAATTATGGAATTTAATGATTTAATTATAGTTCTTTTTTTCTGCTAGTTTCTGTAAATAAAAACGTTTCAATTGCTTTGTCATTATAGCAGAAGTACCAGAACGAAGTACCAGCCTCTGAATGCTGTTTTTGACAATAGATCAAAAACAAAAAAGGTTGAGAATCACTGATTTAGACCAATGTGAAAATTAAGAAACATCATTAATCAATTAAGAATAATGAGATTAAATAATTCCAATTATGAGAAAATGTAATTCCTTTACCCATAGTCATGTAACCCCATGCACACACACATACACACACATTTAAAAGAGAAAATAAAAAATAGAAAAGAGGGGGAGTTGTTGCAATATAATTTCAGTTCATTTCACTTAAAAAAAAAAAACTGTAATCCTTCTTGTTAAAGTATTACCTCTATACCCCCCACCCCTCCTGTTCTTCTCTATCCATTATTCTATCCTTCCATCTGTCTATACTTCATCCACTGAGCGAATCAGCTTTGCCAGAGTGTGGGGCATCTGTGTGCATGTTCTTGATTGGAACAATAAATCACTGCCCCAAATTACAGTCGCAGCAGGACACACAGATGCTTCACGTCTCAAAAGGGTTGTCTGAGGATTCCTTTCTTTATTCTGTCTTCACACAGACATACTGCACACACACAGTTTCTCTTCTCCTCAGTACTTAAGTTACATGCTCTCTGATGTCTGACACTGATTGCTCATTACAGCTCTAGTTAAAATAAGAGCCGATGGTCAGCTGTGCCACAGAATTCCTTCCATCAGAATGGACTGTTCTTTCTCAGCTCCTCTACCAACAAAGGATTACATTAATAAATGATGTGCTGTGGATGTGGAACCTGAACCAGGCGCTCCATGCATGTTCCCACCGGTGGAGCGGCATCACAGCAGCTCTGACCGACCTAAGGGGCAGTTACGCTACATCAACACTGGGGAAAGACGAGGAGAGGGTAATCTGACCTTGAGTATTCGCTCCACTAACAGACGTCCCGTGGACAGAATGTGATAATGAGACCTAACAGATCCAATCCAACCCACTTAAAGCTGTCATTTTGTGCAGATACAACTATCAGTAAGCCACTTTTAAGCTGACAAATTTTTTTTAAACAAAAAGTAAAAATGACACACTTCATCTTTAACTCCCGACAACAACAAATCATTTATACCCCTAATTATGGTCCAATAACATTGATCCATTGAAGTCTATCTGTCATATCAATAGTAAAGAGTCATATATCAGTACAAAAGCAGCTATGAAATGCTCTATTTACTTATGTGCTCAATACAAGGTGAAACATGAACATCCGGATACATACAGGATGTTAGCTCAGAGGGCATACACAGATTAGTTGTTGATTAGTTATGTATGTATAAATGCACTATCAAATTTAGAACACAATCTATCTATATCTAGGATAAATGAAAAATGAATTACTTAAAATACTTATATCAATTATACTTTAAATATTTATATTAATTATTATTATTATATAATTTTACTTATAAAATTTACCTATAGGCCTATATATATAAGTAAAATTATATAATAATAAATAATATAAATATTTAAAGTATAATTGATATAAGTATTTTAATTAATTAATTTATATAATTTAACTTATATATATAGGCCTATAGGTAAATTTTATATGTATATATATGTATATATATATATATATATATAAAATTATATAATAATAAATAATATACATATTTAAAGTATAATTGATAAAAAAAAGTGGTTCTTCAGGGGTTCTTTGCAGTGCTTATGGTGCTATATAGCACCACTGCCATTTTAAGAACCTGTTAAGCCCAGTTTGGTTCTTCAGCGGTTCTTTAGGGTGGTTAAGGTGCTCTTATGGTTCTACATAGCACCATTTAAAAAAGGTGAGGTGCTATATGGCACTTAAAGTGGTTCCCCTATGATTACAAGCCAATGAACCACTTTTAGTGCTATTTAGCACCATTTTTGTTTAGAGTGTAGGCCTATAGGTACATTTTATATGTATATATATATTGCAAAATTGTATTCATCATTGCATTATTGTTCCACATTACGGACACCTCTGTGTCCTCATCCTTGGTCACTCGTTATCTGTACCATCTGTACCCGGCCCACCAGGTAACCCGGCCCACAAACACTCTGGAAACTCAGCCAGGATAATTACATGTAACAGGATCTGTGTTCCTCCCCCTCCCTGCTGCAGCGCAACCCCTCCCCTCCCCCAGGCACTCACCTGCAGTGTGTATAGGCTACACTACATACTTACTGGTGCATCATCATGTGTCTGAAGAGGAAATGTACATACTGGAATTCCACCAGTTGTATTCTCGTCTCTATCTTTCTTAGCTTAATGAAACAATATTTTTAATTGGTTTACGTTGCCAGTAATTAATATTCATTATAGACTTACTCATGAACATTTTAAATCCATGTTATACTAGCTACATGCAAACAAGTTGATTCATATTTTAATAAGCTGTGACATTCTTCTTGGTATTTGTGTCCCTATAAAGCATAGGCCTAGTTGATCTTTCCAAATAGCAAGAAACTAATTTAACTAGGCTATTTATTAGGTAAATTATTTATTTGCCAATTAAATAAATTAATAATATATATTTTACACAATTATTTATTTTATAATAAATAATTGTAATGTATTGTAATATTGTGATTGTGGAAACACATTCTGGTGATGAAGTGACAGTTCACCAATTATTTAATCACGTGTTGCTCAGCCACCATTCACTTTCACTTCTTATATATATATATAATATAGGCTATATATATATATATATATATGTGTGTGTGTGTGTGTGTGTGTGTGTGTGTGTGTGTGTGTGTGTGTGTATGTATCAAAGTAAATGGTGTTTAAAACTAACATTCTGCCTAACTTGAAACCACATGAGGATGTGATGACAACATTTTTATTTTTGAATGAACTGTCCCTTTAAGAGCACATTTGAACACGACCGCAATGAATGTCACTTCTTCATTTAATCTATTCGCTTTCCGTATCCGCATCTCGTGCCTATCAAAGGCCGCTACCGGGAATTTCCACTCGCGTGGCTCCGCCTCGTGTTTGACGCAGAAAGCGGCCTATAGGGAATAAAACAGCTGGGATGCTGATGGTGGTGCATCGCCACGAGCATCACTGCGACAGCAAACTGCACGGCACGCCTCATCGACGTTAAACAAACCGCTATCAATCTTTAAAAAACTGTGCCCGTATACCTACCTTCCACCCCATTTAACCAGCTAAACTCACCCACACGCGCTCAGATTAATCCTCGACAAAACTGGGTGCGCAATCATTTTGCCCTGCTCTTACACCGCTAGTCGTCAGTTTTGACGCATTCACTGCAGCGCGTCCGTGACATTCAGTTCTGCGATGTTGCTAAGTATTCTGCGTTAACAGCTTTAGCAGATCTGTCTGTGTCCCTGGCAACAGCTATAAACTACGCACATCCTCAGCTGCTCAACACCGGCGTTCTCACTGCGCTATGCACCTAGCTTTTACTCTCCACGTCATTTCGAATTAAACATGATAAAAACCACGCTGGCGATGAGGAAAATTGCGCAACTCAGTCTGACATTCGTTTCACCCCACCGCAGTTACACACTGTATAGGCTACTTGGGCGATTCTCCATTAGCCGCAATTCAAATTCGACCTTTCGAGTGATTATTCAGAACTGCATCTATTAAATCTGCCCTTGTCAGTGATTACCCGCGCGAGGTGATGTCACAGATGCAGGAAAATAAGCCGGTTTTATACAGATTCTCGGTAACCGCATTATGACGCATGTGGACTTCAGCGATGGACCGGCTCTGGGGTGTGTGTGTCTGTGCGTCTGTGTGGACACCAGTCACTTAAGCACACTCAGCAATGCCGGTTGTGTCCATAAAGATGATCCAAATGCACATTCCGAACATCCGGATTAACGGTTCAGAACAGGCGTCGCGCGCTGCGGTCAGTAATAGCCTACAGACGGACGGATAGCTAAATCGGGTGCTGTAGGGGGGGACCCCCACACAGATGTACCCAAACAGCCCTAAATCCTGTAAAACAACCTGACAAGATACGTTTGAGCATAAATAAGTAGCCTAGAGATAGACAGCACACAATCATGAGGCAAAAACAGCACTGCGCAGCGTTGCCCTTTAAAGTCTCTGACTAGCATAACCCGATTACACTGTCTCGTCAAGGTTAAAATAACCATCCAGATATTATCATTCAAACACCGACAAGCTTTCAATTAAGATAACAGCTAAAACGTTTTCTGCGATTCTGCGTATCCGTTGATAATGACGACAGCATTCGAACAGTTTATAAAAGCAGTTCTATTGAATCTGATGCTGACCATTCATACAGGCTGATAACAATTTCAAAATTATAGCGTATAATTCGTAAGGTATATGATTACAGAACGTCCTGTTCCATCAGTGTCGCAGTATAGAAATCAACGTACAAGTCAATGTCATTCTTCCTCTTTATGTCTGACAGCATAGGACATGACGCTGCATTTTTCACGATTTAAAGTATGCATGATACATTTTGTAAAGAAAATGGGAAAAATGTTTTTATCCTTTTCTGTTTGCTATAATGCAGGAAAAGAGAGATGTCGTTCTTACCCCCATGGTTGCGCAGTCAGTCCGTTCTCTTCAGGTAATATGAGAGTGATGGAGAGAGTGACAGCCTTTTACGAAGAGAGAATGTCAGTCATCAAAAAGGATCTTAAGAAAGACGAATAATTATACTTGGTTTAAAACTTAGTTTCACTGCTTTACCTCGGCTGAGGGACCGAATGCGCGTAGATTTCACGTCAAGTTATTAAGGTATTATTCGTTGCAACATTAAGTTAATGAACCTGCACAACTTTGTAAATATTAAATACAGACAAACTAAATGGTCCAATGAAATTTGACTGCGAGGCAGGGCATTTCGCAGGGATGCCGGTCTCGTGCACTGCTCTTGGTAGTTGCGATAAAGCCGGCGAAACTAGGAAACCGCACTGCTGCCTTATATTATTTGGTGTCCTTCCGCGACACCGCCAGCTGCCGCACCACTCCGCCTGAAAAGAAGCGCCGGTGGATGTGAGAGATGCGCTTCTCCAACTGACCGACCTCATAAAAGAGTACCTCATGAGAAACGCCCACATTTACGCTCTCAGCCAATAGACGCACGCACGCCTTAATATCGACGTATCATCTGTCCAACCACCGCGTAGGGAGCAGATACAAGACACCAATCGCATGCGGACAAAGCTCCTCCTGCGGTAATGCAGAATTCCAAAGTCGCACAGCATCATCGTGTGCTCTGAGAAAATCTTTTTTTTAAAATATATATATAAATTGGACTAACTAGGCTTATAAGCTAAGTTATAATCGGTGTGATTGCATGATTATTGTATTGTAAACGTGTTTGGTATATTGTTTCTTTCAGTGTTTTTTATTACATGTTTTAGGCTACATTTGTTGTCAGAGAACACAGCTGCTATAGTCGAGCCTGCAGCAGGCCTTAAACCTACCTATGTTCAACGTGTCAAAAACTGTAGGCCTATGTTATTTTCAAACATTAATACTATAACATCTTAAGTGTTTTATAAGATTGCTTCATTGTAATCCAATCAATTATATATATCAGATTGATTTTAATGCACCAGTTTTGGTCTCTTCATTATGTCTCTGTTTATGTCTTTGTAGTAGATTTTTTTTCCACACTGGAATAATGAAATTATATATTTAGCTTCTTTATATAAGAATGCCTATGCTTTACCTGAGGCAAATATCTATTTCTATTCTTTATTTTAACTACACAAGTTACTCTCTATTACAATATATTCTTCTCTTTCCTTTACTCTCCTGTACCAAACATCTTTGTTAAGTTCATACCTTTGTAAATCTGAATTATTGTTACTTTAATGCTATAAGCTGAATGCAGCTTAGTACAGTCCCATGCACAGGTTAACTGAATAATCGCTGCATACCAATTCACATTAAAACAGAACAGCACACATGTCAAGTTCATTAGAAAGGAAGGAAGATGGAAAGAAAGAGAATCAAAGTGTGACCTATGGGTCAGTGACCCTGGAAAGATCAAGTTTACAATGTATAATATACCTTATAAGTATTTATTCATGTCTCTTATAAAGAACATAAATTGCACAAATTCATGTTTATGAACAGTACAATTTGTATGTATATTCAGACTCGCCATCTACAGACCCTTCTACCTACTCGGTATATAACCTGACTTCAAGTGTAAGATAAACGTACTCTGATTCATGAATCTTTACAATAACTCATGTCATCCACAGAAGAAATAAAAAACTATTCAATAATTGTCTCTTATATAAACACATTTAGCTTCATTTTCTCTGAATAAATGCACTAGCACACACACCTAGGGACAATGGGTTGATTTGCAATGGAAAGTAGTGATTCTATAATATGCAGGGGAGACACATTGTTCTGTTTTTGATCTTTGGTTAAACTTGGCTACGGGACCTACATTTACATTTGCTGTAAATCAGTTGGTATAGCTTGATCTTTTCTTCCCAAAAGCAGTAGTAGGCTACTAAGTTGCTTTTGGCCACATTTGGTACATTGTTTATAGTTTAATCAATTGTATACCACAGTTAAAGCCCCTCAAAGTTAATGTAGGCAGCAATGTCTGTGGCATATTGCTAATAAAGTTTTTTCAAAATTTTTGAAAAACCAAAATGGCTGACACCATGTATGCTCTATCCTTCTTTAACCTTTGAAAGCATCAACCACCACCCCCCCACCATCCAACCCCCCCCCCCCCCCCCTTGCTGCAGAGAGAAGTAGAAGGGGGAAAAATCTCCATCTCCATGGCAACAGTGGTCAGGTGATCTTATCTCTTAGTCATTGTGCTGACTCAGAAAATGGGGGATTGAGGAAGAGAGGGATACAGTCAAATAAACCCTCATTTTAATCTGTGACAGTTACATCAGAGTAGCGTGAGAACATAGCTGCTAATTCGCTGCATGTGTGTTTGAGAACTGAATCCCTCATAATCTACTACATTACTATCTCTGATGTGGCCACTATAGTCAGGAGAGAGAAAAGGAATGAATATTAAGGAGAATAAGTCCCCACAAAGAGGTGAAGAATGGGGATCAGAATAAAAGGAGAGGTAAATGCTAAAATGTTTGCAGTGGCTAACAAGTAGGCTACAGTGTACAGTACCAGAAGTGCAAATTATTAGTAAGTGCAAGCCACAAATGTATAATCAAATATTATTATATAGATAATTTATATAAACGGACATACTATCAATTAAAAAAAAATTGAAAAATGTAATATATAATTTAATGATTTTGTATAAATATTCAATTAATTTATAATACTGATACAAAGTTATGTCATGAAACTCTAGATAGCACAGGCTAATAGGTCCTGAACTCAATTTGTTAGCGGTCACATAGCGTAGCTGATTGGTTGCTGTGGCATCAGCGGCCAATGAGCTTGCTGCTCAACATTTAAATACGTGACATTATTTGCTGTTGGCAGTCTGCAGCGCACTTTCAGAAACCCTCCTCCTTCCCCAGCTCCACCAGTATAGATCTTCAACGGGGATTATTTCATGTATGTTATATGTGCAGCAGAAGCACGTCTGTGAATGTATTGGCAGTAGCAAGTCTTGGTACTTGCTCTGCAGAAGCAGCAGCGTAGCAGATCTATTCCTCCAAGACCAAATACATTAATGGCGCTTTTCCACTGCATGGTTCAGCTCGGTACGGTTCGACTCGGCGCGGAGTGGTTCGGCTCGCTTCGCTTTTCCACTGCATGGTACGGCTCGGTACGGTTCGACTTGGCGCGGAGCGGTTCGGCTCGCTTCGCTTTTCCACTGCGTGGTACGACTCGACTCGACTCGGTACGGCACGGTTCGGTTCGCTTTAGCTCGGTTGCTTTTCCACTGCAGTTAAAGTATTTATAAAATATATACACTACAGCTAAAATGTTTGAGGTCAGAAAGAAAGAAATGCTTTTATTTTGCAAGGATGCATTAAAGGATTAGTTCACGTTCAAACAAATTTTTGCTGATAATTTACTCACCTGATGTCATCAAGATGTCCATGTCTTTCTTTCTTCAGTCGAAAAGAAATGTTGTTTTTTGAGGAAAACATTCAAGGATTTTTCTACACAGAGTGGACTTTAATGGCAACCATCTCTCCCAATGTTCAAAAGAAGGTTCAAATGTCCGTCCCAATGCAGCTTCAAAGTCTCGACACGATCCCAGTCGAGAAATAAGGTTTGTATCTAGCAAAACGATCAGTCATAATTTAAAAAAAAAACGTATATACTTTTTAATAATAATAATAATCTGTTACATTTATATAGCACTTTTTCTGAGACCTCAAAGCGCTTTACATAGAAGGGGGGAATCTCCTCAACCACCACCAATGTGCAGCATCCACCTGGATGATGCAACGGCAGCCATATTGCACCAGAACGCCCACCACACACCAGCTTACTGGTGGAGAGGAGACAGTGATGAAGCCAATCAGTATATGGGGATGATTAGGAGGCCACGATGGACAGAGGCCAAGGGGCAAACTTGGCCAGGATGCCGGGGTTACACCCCTACTCTTTTTCAAAGGACATCCTGGGATTTTTAATGACCACAGAGAGTCAGGACCTCGGTTTAACGTCTCATCCAAAGGACGGATTTAACCACAATTGTTCGTCTTGTGCTGGTCTGCGACGCGCCACATATTACGTCATCACGTTGGAAAGGTCACGAAAAATAAATAAATAAATAAATTAATTAATTAAAACAAAGATGTCAGACAATTTTGAAGTTGGAGGAGAAACTCAGATGGAGTTCGTCCTTCCCTACTTTTTTGAACCATAGTACACAGACAAATAACTTAGATAGATGACGTGAACGTGACCTTTCCGACGTGATTACGTAATGTGTGGCGCGTCGCAGACCAGCACAAGACGAACAATTGACCTGTACGCAAAGACCCGCCCCCCCTTACTTACTGTCGCTATGTCCGACAAGCTACACCATGTTCTCACGCAGTGCAAAATACATTGCAGAGCAGAGAGGACACTGACAACACGCTGACAGACAGGACAGACCAGGTTACTTTTCGGTTACTTTTGATATTAAACATATTAAACAAAGTCTCACCTTTCAAATTTGGTCATTTTTAAAAAATTTAAACAATAAATACCGTTTTGTGGCTCTTTAATGTGTCGTGACAGATCACTGTAGAGCATCAGTTAAAGCTGCTCGTGAACCGATCATCTCTTCCTTAGTTCATTTATAGCATCAAATAAACATTAGAAAGAATGTTGTTTTAACCGCGGAAAGGCGTCAGTACACTCCGTTTTTTCAAATTCAAATCCTCATATGTTAATCTACTAACTCTCCTGACTGCTTTGTCGGAAAAAATGGCAGATGGTGAAGTATGATTGGTCAGATCACCTGTCAATCAAGCTCCCTGCGAAGAGTCAATTGTGGTTAAAAAGTATATAAATGTTTTATTTTATTTTTTGGAAAATGACCGATCGTTTCGTTCTTTTGAACATTGGGATAGATGGTTGCCATTGAAGTCCATTCTGTGTAGAAAAATTCTGGAATGTTTTCCTCAAAAACTTAAATTTCTTTTCGACTGAAGAAAGAAAGACATGGATTTCTTGGATGACATCGGGGTGAGTAAATTATCAGCAAAACATTTTTTTGAAAGTGAACTAATCCTTTAAATTGATCAAAAGTGACAGTACAGACATAATGTTACAAAAGTTTATTCATCAAACAATCCTGAAAAATATATATATCATGATTTCCACAAAAATATGAAGCAGCACAAACACTTTCAACAGTTATAATAATAAGAAGGATTTGAAGGATCATGTGACACTGAAGACTGGAGTAATGATGCTGAAAATTCACCTTTAAATTATTTACATTTTTAAAGACATTAAAATAGAAGAAAGTTATTTTAAATTCTAATAATAATTCTAAAAGTTTTTTTTTTTTAAATAAATGCATCCTTGGTGAGCATATAAGACTCCAAAAACATTTAAATTGTGAAATGTTTAAATGGTAGCATATATATATATATATATATATGTGTGTGTGTGTGTGTGTGTGTGTGTTCACTGATCAGATCAGTAGTGCTAATCTAATTGCTCACATAGTCTAAACTGCCAGAATGCTCTGACTAGTGACACTGTCAAAGACACGAACAGTGAATCTAAAGGAGCTAGGAAGTTCCCCAAATGAGTTTCTTTATTCTTAAACTGAAAATATGAAGAATGTGTGAGATTATCTGGGTGCAGCAGCCAGTATTCTGAGCCAATTAATCATACGAACATGGTTTTGTGCTGCTTGACAGAGAACAGAACATTCTCTCCCAGGAGCAATGTGTTTTTTTACCATCTTAAGTAATTGCAGCTCAGATGCCGTGATGGTATGACTGCTGACTCTGCAGTCTGTCGTGATGCTGGGGGAACGTGAGGTTACAGTGCTTGATTCAGAAAGTCATCTGCTTACTGGGGGCACTTTTGCTTTAAGAGCCAGATAGCCAATCAGAAGGCCTAACAGCAAGAGTAGAGTGTCCTTGGAAACGACCTTGCGGGGTTGAGAGTGGTAAATGGGTGAGAAAACAACCTCAGTAAAGGTCACAGCACAGGAATCAAAGCTGTATGTCAGTTCACAGAAATGTGAAATGATTTAGAGATAAAGAATGTGATACAGAGATGAACGAGGAGACAGTTGGAGTATTAAGAGCACAGAGGTCTCTGCTACACACTCACACACACAGACGTCATCCCCTCCAGATTAAAGTGACCGCACACCATGTGTGCTCATTGCATAACGACTTCCCTGAAAGGAGTAGAGGACAAGATAGGAATAGACCAGGATTAAGGAGAGGAGGACAGGAATGAGAGAGGAAAAAGGAGAGGATGGGGGGGGGGGGGGGGGGGGGGGGTGCGAGAGGTTTTGGGCCCAGGGTTTTAAAACAAGCAATCAAGTTCAGATTAAACGTTACACTGTTTCTTTTATGTCAGGCTTTCGTGTTAAATGTGGCTCCAAATCCTCAAGGCCTTTGAGTAAAAAAAAACTCTTTACATGTTCTGTGCCAGAATATATAAAGAGTTTTTAGTTATCCCACAGATATGTCAGTCTGCTATTAAACAGTTTATCATAAAAGAGATCTGTTCATACATCAAATGTTTTCTATATGGGGAACACTGTCACAACTTGAATATTTCACAGGATGTGTTTATTTTTGAAAGTCACTTTTTGCATAGGCACACACTTTAAAGTATTGGCAACAAAACCCCAAAATCCAACCATTATTGCCCACACAAAAAAAGATAGATAAATAAATGAAACAATTAAAATATATATATATGTAACACAATAAATAATAAACCACTCTTTGAGCAGACACATATTGTAATTAATATTGTATGATTTTGATATATATTTTAAAAAAATAATATATATATAAAAACTTCCCCTAACCTGTTATGGCAATTCATAACTATTTTATGTGTTGGTGAATTGGTGGCTATCCATATGAATTCCTACAATCTCAATCTACTTACACCCCAGTGATGGATATGTTATGGATATGTCATACCATTACATTTTCCAGTGAGATCAGGTTGAAAATACCTTTGTTCTGAGAACATAATTCAATCTTTCAGTTAAAATCTACCATGATTATATATCTGTCTCTTGCCTGAATATAGCTAGTGTACATGATGATGATATTGGATTTTTATTATTTAGTATTTTACTTTTGAACTAGATGTTATAAAATAAGACAAAAAACAACAACAAAAAACACTGCTTGTCAGAAATTAGTTCTAAATCTCTGCATGGTCCAAGACTTACTTATGCATGAAGTAGGATTCCTTTCTACATCTGTTATACATTAATATGGTTCTCTGTGCTCGAATGGTGTATCTTCCATTACATTAAGGGTCTTTCTGGAGGTACAGAACTGTACAGAGATTTTACCGGAAACTGACCATTTTAGACGTATTGTATAACTATGGTATATGATATGATATGATGTAATGTATGGTTTTATTGGTTGAAGTGGTAATACTCCCCTTATACTTTTACTATATATGCTAAACCCAGAGCTTTGGAAGCTGAGAGACAATTCTCCCCAGCGCTGGTGATTGTTTATTCATGCCTGAATAAAGACAGAGACTGAGGCACTTACGTTGGACTCTTAATTTCTAACACTGCTAAACAAGCATCTGTTCAAAAATAATTTCTTCTATTTATCTTCAGTTTCCTAATCGGAAAGCTCTAGTAAGGAGGTGCAGTCCAGCCAGCTGAACAGAGAAAGAGAAGAACAGGAAACAGATACCTCATTCTAGTTGTCCATGTGCGGGTCTTCAGGTTTTATTAGCAATAGCATTTAGTGCTATTTGAAACTGCTGTGTTGACAATTAATTCAGTTGTGATAAAGTACATGCACATGTGTGTATCACACACAGCTCAGTAGCTCATCTATCATCGTTTTTTTCCTTATTATAATGAAGTACAAGGTGTGTAGAGACACACCACACCCTGAAGATAATGTCACTTTTGTCCCATTAGCCTGAAAAAGTGCGGTGGCTAGATTTTAGACACATCATCATTTTCCCTGTGTTTCTCTCTCAGTATTGCATATATATATATATATATATATATATATATATATATATATATATATATATATATATAAGCATATAGATACACATACGCAGAAACAAAATATCAAATCATAATTCCGGTAGCCAGCAGATTTTGTAGCGTGTGTATGTGTGTGTTTCAGAGCATTTTATTGTACTCGCATATGAACACTCACACACCTTACTATTTACTCTTAGTGTATAGTGTAATGTCAGGGCTTCTGTATCTGAGTAGAAACATTTTTTCAGCGTTTTGTGATGATTTGGATGAGAAATCTTTCCTTTAATTTACTTCTCTCTTTTTTGAAACCCCCGGAAACACGAACATGCAGAAAATGCACAATGTAAGGGAGTCTATAAATAGCAACATGACATCACAGCACCTCCTCCACATCTGTTAGTCACGCTATTTATGCTTCACACGCATACCAACACATTAATTCACACATGCCAACACATTAATTCACACATGCAAAGGTTCAGGCTCAGAAATCGTGCAGACATGTTGAATCAAACAACTTATCAAGCCTCTAGCCTCTAGCCAATGCATGTCTACGGACAGATCATTCCACAAGCATAGCTGTGTCGGACATCCAAGACTGAGATTCTAATCATTTACAGCAGCATAACAGAAATGTCCATATAACACAAGATCAAGCTTTATGTTAGCTTTCTAAGGACAAAGTCAATGGTAATCAGAGATTGAATTTTGAGTAAATATATGAATATATTGTGTAAAATGTATATATATATCTAAAGTAGAGCAGTAAAGTCTGCTCTACTTTACCAAAAAAAAAAAAAAAATTCCTTGGCTAAAACACATCTGTATGAAAAATAATTCTTGGTGGTGGCTTTGTTTCTATAACCAACTTTTTGTAATGTCAAGGACTGTTTTTTTTCAAGTGGAAGGATAACATTCAATGAATTTGCTTAATAAAATTGTGTTAAAATTAAAACGTGTCCCTAATGTCACTGCAACGTGTCTGCAGTAATACGAACGACGAAGGAGATTCTGAGAAACAAAAGCCCTATTCGGACGGGAATAGTTTCCCAAACGTCTTACAAATCTTTTCACCCAATGTCTGTGATTTCATGTACCAATTCGGACAGGACTAACATCCGTGTCATCCGCCAGAACTCAAAGCAAAACACAACAGAACAGACTTAAACATAAACCTGACAGTTATTATGTGTTAACTGTTTTGAAAAGGCAATAATGGACTTGTTTAACTATAGTTAGTTAAGTGTTGTGTACAATTTTACACAGACTGTTAATGTTAAAGACCTAAACGTATCAAATATTTTATATAATCAGTTATATAATTTTTATATAAAATAATGTAAAGTTGTTCTAACATACACCTTCTGGTGCTACTTGGACACTTCATCAGTGATGAACCTGGGGTCAACAGGTGTTTCGGGTCTTTAATCAACAGACACTCTAGCCCGGGCGACCCTGCGGGGGTGATCAGTCCCCGGCCTGTGTCCAAGTGGCGTGCTACTCCACGGATCTCCCCTCCGGATCTACAGCCATCGTGAGGCTTTTTCGGCAGCCTCAGAGATGTTCTTTATGGCTCGTCTGCACAGATGTCCTTTAACTCCAAGGATTTTGAGTGTTCGGAGCAACGACTGTCCAGAAAAGCCCTGGCATCCGACCTTCACTGGCTAACTGCGTGCTTTCCACGTTTGCTTGGAGGGATGCTGACTCTGAATCTGCTATGAATTGCTGCGGTGATTGTATCTGCCAGAGCCCTGAGGACTTGGTCATGTCGCCAACGATACCGCCCATCCCCCAAAGCCTTTAGACAGCAGCTGAGGACATGCTACAGTGTGCCACTCCTTTGGCACAGTTGGCATGCTGGTGAGTCTACCAAGCCCCAGCGGTGTAGGTTGGATGGGCTAGGTAGAAGATCGTACAACGAACTGATGAGGAACTTGATGCGCAGTGGTTCAGAGCTCCACAACTCTACTCAGGTGATCTTGCGCTGCTCGGCGTTCTCCCACCTAGTCCAGGCGCCTTGCTTTTGCATTCCGACCATCTTGGTCAGGCGGTCTTCCTCCACCTCTGTCACCTCGTCCTGCACCAACTGACGCTTCTCCCTCCCTCTTACTTTGTCATAACGTGGCTTAGGAAAACTGCCCAGGCCTACACGTCCCACCACCGCGTTGCCAACCAAGACACCATGCCTCAGTCGAGCCTCCGCTCTGTCCACCGCTACCTGAGCCTGCCACTCCCTTCCCATCTTAACGCAGATTCCAGCTGAGGAGACTTTGGCACTTTGGTCGCTCTGCTCAAATTCGCGCTCTGAAGCTTCTGTGAACATAAATCCCGCCTACTTTGATTTGATTGGTCATCTCAAATATTCTGACATTGACGAGCAGTGACAGACCAATGAGGCTCAGATGAACATACACACACACAAACACACACACACACACCCTGTCTCTGACGTGCGCTCTGTGAAGCGCCGCTGCGGATTGAAGATGAAGAACGCGCTGAATCTGATTATAACAAGACTGAAGCAAACACTATTTCAGATAGCCCGTCGGGCAGGCCGGTTATGCATTTTGGTAGCCCGACTGGAAAACACAATAGCCCCGGGACGTCGGGCAGGCAATTTTGCGGGCCCTGGGCTAGGTCTCCTTGGCCTCCCGGATTAAATGGCTCACCACTCCTGTGTGCTCTAAGCATCCCGCTACTCCTGGGACTCCCCTCTTCTGCACTGTGGTGTCTATGTACCCGTTCTTCAAGATGAACTCCATTAGCCGTTGGGACACGATCTTGAAGAATATTTTCCCTTCGACGCAGAGCAACGAGATTATATGAAACTGCTCGATGGTGCTTGCATTCTCTTCTTTGGGTATCCAGATCCCTTCAGCTGATCTCCATTGGGAAACCGCCTTCCCTCTCTGCCAAAACACCTTCAGGATTTTCCAGAGTCGAACAAGTAGCCTTGGGCACTGTTTATAGACCCTATAAGGCCCCATTTACACTGCATGGTTCAAGTGACCCAATTCCGATTTTTTCCTCTCATGTGGCACAGATCGGATATGACCGGTGAACGTGTAAGCAGGAAAAAAGCACATGGATTCCGATTTTCTCAGATCGGTTTCAGCCCTCACTCATATGTGGAAATAAATCGGATATGCGTTTCCCCAAGTGAGGACGAGGAGCAGGTCCTTCCGGTGGCTCCCTATTGGCCCACCCAGACCTGGTTCCCAGAACTCATGCTCCTCGTGACAGTCCCTCCCTGGCCCATTCCTCTGAGGAAGGACCTTCTGACTCAGAGACGGGGCACCCTATAGCACTCGCGTCTAGGGGACTTACCCCCAGAAGTACTTAACACCATCACTTCAGCGTGGGTACCGTCTATGAAACATTCGTACGCATTGAAGTGGAACCTGTTTGTTGAGTGGTGTTCTTCTCACCGAAAGGGACCCCCGAAGATGTTCGATTGGGTCCGTGCTTTCCTTCTTGCAGCAAGGGTTGGAGCGAAGGCTGTCTCCCTCCACCCTCAAAGTACATCCTGTCGCTATTTCAGCATATCATGACCACATAGATGGCAAAACAGTAGGAAAGCACGACATGGTCGTCGGGTTCCTTAGGGGGCGAGACAGTTAAAGGACAAGTTCGGTATTTTACACTTAAAGCCCTGTTTACAGATCGTATCTGATGAAATAGAACGGTTAAGATTAAACTTTGGACACATGCTCCTGTCCCGAGAATTTTAGGTTTATTTAGCTTTCCCCCCCCACCCCCACAATGGTTGTCTATGTGCACTGGCAGATTCCTTCCTAAAACACATTAAACTTTCGTTTACAAAGACGTGAAACTCACCGAGTGGTCAGGGGTGTTCACTGATATGATCCCCAAAAAAATCGCTGAAAAAGATGCTTTCCAACAGATTTTATTGTAGTGTTTGTCCACCTCCATTGACTTGTATTGAATGTGCTGTGTGAGGTACGATATTCCTCCGCCGCTTCTTCTTCTGCTTCTTCTGTGTATTCAATGAAATGCCAGCGGTTTGCTTGCAATTGGCAAAGGTGCATTATCGCCACCAACTGGTGTCTATTATTCAAGCTCTCAACGGAAGAATCTGGGTGTGACGCGTTTGGCAAAATAGGTCCACAAACGCTAAATAAACCTAAAATTCTCGGGACAGGAGCATGTGTCCAAATTTTAATCTTAACCGTTCTATTTCATCAGATACGGTCTGTAAACAGGGCTTTAAGTGTAAAATACCGAACTTGTCCTTTAAACCCTCCTCAACCTTTCCCTGGTGCTCCGCGCACTCTAGGATGCTCCCTTTGAGTCTTTGTAATCAGCAGACTTAAATCTTCTCTCCATGAAGACTTTGCTGCTGGTTGCACTGGCCTCTATTAAGAGGGTAGGACCTGCAGGCATTTTCGGTCAACGAATCCTGCCTAGAGTTCAGGCCGGGTGACAATCATTTTGTACTGAGACCCCGGCCTGGCTATGTGCCCAAGGTTCCAACCTTTCCCTTCAGGGACCAGGTGGTGAACCTGCAAGCCCTGCCCCTGGAGGAGGGAGACCCAGCCCTGGCTTTGCTCTGTCCTGTCTGCACACTGCGTCTCTACATGGACAGAAGTCTCAGACCAGCTCTTTGTCTGTTACGGAGGCCAGCAGAAGGGAAAGGCTGTCTCCAAGCAGAGGATGGCGCACTGGATAGTATATGCCATCGCCTTGGCTTACCAAGCACAATGCGTGCCCTGGCCACTCAGGTTGCATGCTCACTCCACGAGAGGCGTTGCATCCTCCTGGGCGCTGACACGTGGCGCCTCGCTAACAGATATCTGTAGAGCTGCAGGCTGGGCGATACCTAACATGTTTGCTTGATATTATAGCCTACGTGTAAAGCCGGTCTCCTCCCGTGTTCTCACCCTAAACGGGTAGCACTGGGAGGCCCGGCGCTGTTGGTTTGCTACACCCTACTGTGCACCCTCCAGAGTGAAAAACCTGTTGAGTCCTCCAACACCCTCTGCCCAGACATGGCGGAGCGTCCGGCGCCAGGCCTTTACCACACTTTCTTAGTGTTATCCAAGAATCCCAACAGTGACAGGTATACTCTGTGTAAGCCCTCTCCTATCATCCTTCTAGGCAAGAGGCTTGCACAGGGCGCTGGATAGGGTCAGCAGCTGTGGCCCTTTGGTAGGGATTCCTATTCGTCTGTCTCGATGTGGCGTCGAGTGACCGACTGAAGAGGAACGTCTAGGTTACATATGGTAACCCTCGTTCCCTGAAAGAGGGAACAGAGACGCCATGTCCCGTCGCCACATCTGCTGCGGCCCGCTGGGGCAGCCAGCTTATCGGCTTTAGCTCCTCAGCAAAAACTGAAACAATCGCACCTTCTGCTCATTATATATACCCGCGCTGCGTGCATTGGCTATATTATAGCCAATGCACATTGGTATATATAATTGGTATATTATATATACCAATGTGCATTGGCTCGTTTAGTTCCACTCGAAGTAGATTGGCCTCTCAAGCGAGATCCCTATTCGTCGGTCTTGACGTGACGAGGGTTACCATATGTAACCTAGACATATCATGAGTTTCCATGTTCTTAAAGCTTTATTGTTTTAGCTTAAATAATTTATTAATGAAAAGGATTATTTTATGGAAATATCAGAAATGAAAGTGGAATGCCTGACAAACAGTCACACTCACAGGAATACTGGAATCAAATGATTTTCATTATTTTCGACGAGTTATAAAACGTCTTTCTTTAACAATCGTTTTTTGAGCATGATTTATAACAATACTTTTGTGATGTACTCCCTTGTAATGAAGTGTAAAAGAAAAAGGCCATTTAAATGTACCTAAAGATAGTACATTTTCATGACTGTTTCTTAACACACTTAAGTACACTTTTTAAAAAAAATAGACATACTCTAAAAGTAAAGTAAAATGTATTGTATAAAAGAATTTTATAAGAATAAGTAAGAATTGTATAAAAATGTTTTTATTTGTTAAAATGTTCAGCTGAAATTGCAAATGCAAATCCTAATCTAACATGAATTCTAAGTGTACTTATGCCATAAAAAGTATTCCATACTTTCTCCCTCAAAATTAAAAATAAGAGAATCATTTACAGTACAGTAAAGAAACCAAAACAGTAAAGTTAATTGACAATGAAACCAGAATCTAATATAGGCAACCTCCTAATAAATAAACCTCCAGAATTCATTTTAAGAATCCTGGTGGGGACACCAGCACACTGGCATCCAAAGACCCAACATATGCTGGTGACCAGCAGTACTACTCTTTTCAGCAGAGTATAAATTACAAGCGAGGGAACAAAAACTGATCCAATGTGATCTCATGAGTGCTGATTAATTATGTGTTTATCTCACCAGTTACAGTGAACCATGTGGTGCTGAATTCATATTAACAGGTGGACAAAACCCAATCCTCTCTGATTGGACAATGTCAATTCTTCCATCTTAGCCTGTTTTAAGACAACACCTCAAAATCAATATGACTAATGTCCTGTATTCCAAGGGGACATTTTTGTATTGCATTGTTTATATTGTATTATATAATATTATATTGTTTTATAGTTAAAAATAATTTTTAAATTAGTTGACCCAAAATAAAAAATGATATTATTTACTCACCCCCATCACCCAGACAATGCCAGTAAAATGTTCTCACTATCTACTACCTATCTTCCACCTAAAATATCCCCCTCATTTCTCTCTCACTCACCATTCTGTCCAGGTGTCCTCCTCCGTCTCCTCTTTCAACTTCTCCTCCTCTGGTCCAGAACAACCTGCCCGATTCAGGGCCAAAGGTGAACCAGAACCAGTGGATGAAGAAGGTCAGAAAAAGAGAGAGAGGTTCTGTTAATGATTCTGGGGTAGAGAAGGCCTGTACTCTACTTTAGTCCACATAGAGAGAATAAGAGATCTTGTCCACTAAGCACCTCAATCAATCTGTCTAATCACAGCTTCTATTACTCTTCACACACAAAGATTAACTATAGGGGGTCTGCAGTCACGTGACTGTGGAATATCATCCTCTTAGCCTCTTAGTTGTCTCAAATGTAGTAAAGTGGGCTTAGTGGCTTCACCGTGGAATGATTCGCTATATTATAATTCACTATATTCACTTATCATCACATAATTTCTTTCATGCTGCCTGTACTGAAATTAATTGTAAGGCGAGTCTCATGTGTGCCTTGGGTGCAGAGCGCTATTAATATGACACATTTAGTTGTTGCCTATGTAGAGCGTTCCAAATCAGTCACTTATATGAGGTTCCATTTCTGTTCGGATGCTGCTAGAAGACAGTGAGAAAGAGCACTGGGTTTTGGCTATTGTGTTTAAAACATGCAGACGCACAGTGAGGCCTGTTTCTGATACAACTTATCACACACTTAAAATTCTAATAAGTGTGATGTGTCACTAAACAGAGAGCAGACTCTGTATAAGTATTTAAGGAACTTTATTTAGCAGCCAGCAACCTCTGTGTATCAAAATTATATTGTATTTGATCCCAAATGGTGATTTTGATAAGCAATAATTTACCCGAGGTTAACAATTAATCTTGGCTATTCATAAACTGACGTTTCACACTGTACATTCCTAACCCTGGGTTAACGTCCTTATTTACATATTTGTGGTGTCAGTGTCTCTGACGACTGGACGAACACTTCATGCAATGTTTACACAAAAGCTCTAACGTTGCGCATCATCCCATTACTGTATATATTGCCAACTGTACAATCAAGTTTATCCTGAATTTAACTTTTCAGACTATAAAAGTAATAATGAAACGGTCTCTTCTTCACTCCAGTTGTCACGTTTTATTTTTCCGTTTGACATTTTACCCTTCAAACACTGAAGATATTGTTTAATACAACGTACATTTCCGTGACTGTCCAAAGCATGTGAATATGTTCCTAAATAGTTACTAAATATTTCTGTTATTGTAGATGGTTTCCAAATCTCACCTGACGTCATATTTGAGCTTTTCAAATTGTGACAGATTAGCACTGGAGTGTGCAGCATTAGTAATACGAGGTGTAATCTGCAATATGATCCTGGAGCCCTGGTTAACTCCAACTGCTCCTCGTTATTACATTTCGAAACAAAATGTAAAGTAGTTACACAACATTTTATCAGTCCTTTGTTTAAAATCAACATGACATCCACATTAACCCTAATTCCGTAATGTTTATAGGCCTACCTGGTATAACTAAGAATTCATCAGTGCATAATATTCCAAAGAAAAAAATCTCTTTAGCTTCATAATCAAATCATCTATAAGCAAATCTATAATCAATATGTAACCAAATAACCAAAGTCTAAAAACTTGTTCCGCCTATAAAATAACTTATTTTCCGCTGACATCACCTAGACCATGCAGGCTATTGGATAATGTTAATTAGTAGCCAAATGTTTTAGACATTCAGGTTTGGCTGCGTTCCAGTACGTTAAGCCCACTTTTTACAATCCAATTAATTCCTGCTGGATAAAATCAAGTCCTGTTCAACATTTTTTTTTTAAGTTTCACTTCAAAATACATCACATTACAAAGTCAAATGTGTTGTGAATGTAATTTCATGTTGACTTTAAGCAACAGTTGTGTTAGTATTTGTGGAAACTATTTGTGTTGAGTGTGCTCTACTCTACATGGAAACGCCCTTTACTCACCAGCCATGACAACAGTGCACATGCTGCCATGCTCATCATAGTTAGACACATGGTCACAGACAGAAATGGAGGGGTGGAGTTTGTCCATCAGACTGTATGAGCAAGGAAGAGACACATGCTAATAAGTACATGCACACATTTGACTGTGATTGGCAGAGAGCAAGGAAGGATCAGAGGAAAGTGTACTTCACCTGCACCCTCTTTAACCTTCTTCTTTTATCCTTCCACCCTCTCCGCCTGCTCATCCTCCTCTCTTCTCATTTATTTTTAGACGGCTTAGTCGAGGGGTGGAGGATGTTCCTGAGGCCTTCTGTATCAAGCACATAGATCCTAAATGAATGATTGTATGTGAAATGGAGTCATTTATCCAGGTGTCTTAGTCTTTGAATTTATTTATAAAAAATTATCTGTGATCAATTTGTGTCCCAGGGGTTGATTTTTATTGTTATTTGCAGTTCACATTAAAACATTTTACAGTATGTCGTCTTTTATTTTTGCTACTTTTTAAAATACCTTTTATGTAATTTTACTCAGACTAGCAATGTCAAAACAATGATAATATAAAGATTATTCAACATCACCCAATTCAATATTTTGTGAAAATTATGTAAATTAAATGAATTTAAATTACATCCCACAGTTCTGCCACCATAACAAACAGTTTTGTGACAACAGTTACAACAGTGTCGGTGAAAAGCATGCTTGAGGTGAAATATAAATATATAAATATTATATATTATTCAAAGACTGCTCTTCGACAGTTTCTCAGTAATAATCCCAATTCTTTGTTCTGAGGGCAGCTCTAAATCTAGAACACAGCTGTCATATTAATGACATACCATCCAACCACACAGTTCAGAGCCAGACACTTTGTCCTTCTCTCTATTTCTTTCACACTTTCTGTCGGTCTACTGATGAGGCTGAGAATTGTTGCTGTGGTGATGTCATTTGTTGCCTAGCAACAGCTGTCCCTGGGCAACCCACAACCAGGGCCTCTGCGGGAACATTTTGGATTATTTGGGGATGTCGATTTCATCAGCGGTTTCTTGCAGCACTCTGCAAAGGTAGGACACAGCTATGTGAGAAGAGATAAAATGACAATGGGGTCTTCATTTTAATGAATCCTCAAAGATATGCAGTTTTCAATTAAATTTGTACTAAAATTATTATTCTAATAATTATTAGTCTAATCATTTTTAATACAACACTTTTTTGTTAAATTAAAATTTTAATACATTTTTTTTTAAATAAAAACATTTTCACTAGTGGCCTTTTGAATCCCACTGTATAAGTCAGCATGAAATGGAAGTTTAGTTTATTCTTCCCTTTTGCGACAAAAATATCCAAGTGAAATGGGTTCTTGAACCATACAAATATAGAGCGGAATTGATTTTGTCCATCGGGAATTTATTGGATCGTTGTGGTTTTTATTGCTACAATCTCATGTGAATGACAGGTTGCCCTGACCTCACATCTTTAATGAATTTAATCTTTAATTATTTGTGTTCTTCTTAGGGTGTTTGTGGATGTGAGAACACCCATGGGGGACGAATGTGTGGGGGTTTGAGATCCCCAGGGAGTTTCTACAGCTCTGGACACATTTCAGTCCTACTGTTGACAGGCTCTGTCTTCCATTACTGCCAGTAAATGAACTGAAAAAGCAATGCTGAAGGGGATGATGGAAAAGCTTGTTGACAGTAGCCTATTTCACCACTTACAGCTATGTTATGTTGACTATTTACTCATCAATTCTCCACAAATTACACTTGTAGTTTACCAGTAAATCTAAATCACATATCATGCCATTATTTTTGTTCCTAAGTTGTGGAATGCTGTTCCTATTCCAATTTGAAATGCTTCAACTGGAATATTTCAAGAAGTTGATTAGTATTAGGCTAGAAAAGCCTAGCCCAGCCCAGTTTTGTAGCGGTTGTTCCTCTGCGTTGTGTTATTTGGATGTTAATAAAGAATTTTACACTTAAATCTGGTTGTGCTGAAAGGTGACTTTTTTATAACAGTGCCTGTGTGGTAAAACCATAGACTGTAAAAAAAATAGGGTAAAACAAACAGGCACGAATATCGAGCACCTCTTTTCGCTCTTGCCTCTCCTCTCTAGTGACAATGCAGGAAAGAGCATGTGCACACACACATACAGTATAATAATTATCAGAGCCGGACAGTAACGGAGTACATTTACTTGAGTACAGTACTTAAGTACAATTTTGAGGGATCTGTACTTTACTCGAGTATCATTTTTGGGGAGTACTCATGACTTTACTCAAGTACATTTAAGAGGCAAATATTGTACTCTTTACTCCACTACATTTCTATCCATAACCGTGAGTACTGAGTACCCGTTACTTTGATTGGGACAGCCTATCAGCTTTCAGGTTCAGGTTCAGAGGTGTGTCAGAACATATATTGCCTTCTTTGCTGGTTTAGGTTGGTTTGATTGATGAAAAAACAGAGAAACTCACATGTACACACAATTGTTAGCTGAATTTTCTTTTCTGATATTACACATTAATGTAAGCTGAGTATTTGCTCTGATGTTCTTGAGTATGCAGTGTTTAAAACACAGTCAGGTTCAAATGTGGGTGCAAAAAATCCATTAAAACTCTAGCAGAGGTTTGTCAGAGCGTTGCCATTGTGCTATTGCCTTGTATTGCCTTTATTTAATGTTAAATAAAGCAACATGGTGAAAATCATGAAAAAGATGAAAATGACTTCATTTTACTTTCAATTCCTTTTACATTCTCCAAAGTATTAACATAAAAAATTTCATAACTCCATGTAGGACGTTTCTGTACATAAATGTAAGCACTGTGGCAGTAGTAATGCAATATTTAGAAAATGTACTCTTGTACTCTTGATACTCAAGTACTTTTAAAAACAAGTACTTCAGTACTTTTACTTGAGTAGACATCTGACTGTAGTACTTTTACTTGTACTTGAGTAAAATTTAGCAGGGGGTATCTGTACTTTTACTCAAGTAATGAAGCTGTGTACTCTGTCCGCCTCTGATAATTATAATAGGCCTACTAGTAATAATAATAATTAATTCACAAACATGTCCTTCTTATATAAAAATAATTCAAAACAGCATTACAATGTTTCTTAGATACGTTACCAATTAGCATACCTGTGTGGCAAAACAAATAAACAGGCACAAATATCGCACCTCTTTTCACTTTTACTAACTTGTTTGTTTTTTTATTACATTTTAATTGTTGTTGCGTGTTTTTCTATTTATACTCACTGTTTTGGCGCTTTGAGTGGAAAAAAAGCACATTACAAATAAAATGTATTATTAGTAGTAATTAGCATGTCTGTGCTGTTTCTACGATTTTAGAATTCAGGAAAGATTGTTGACTGACCTCAGGGTAGGCTACTCATTCTTTATTAGTACACAATCTGATGACAGTTTTGAATGATTTTAGGCTGTAGAAAAGTATTTACCTGTTAGTTTAAGATGGTTAGCATGCAACTGCAGTCAGTGAGTGTTTACCACTGAACACATACATTGCGGGAACTACGACTCGTAGTCTACGAGTGCTCTTTAGTCTTTATCTGTGAGCGCGCGCCCTCCACTGGTGTGATTTAAATCAAACCACCGTCACAGCATCTACGCAGTGAGTATATTCTTGTGTGTTTATGCGTTTTACAGTGAATATAACATATTGTTGTTGTTGTTGTTGTTTTGGCTGATCATTTAGATACTTCTGGAACATTACACGAGATTGTATTGATCCCAGCTGCAACTGAATGCCTAGCTACTAGGCCTACTGGTAGGCCTAAATATGGTAAAGTACCCAAAACCAAAATAAACACATATTCAAGAGAAACTTGCCATTTTTTAATGAAGTAACTGAAAATTGTCTTACTTTTATACCAATATGTGAGCTTATGAACTTCTTTTTACAAAAGGTCATATCCATATTTCCATTGCACACACAATTTTAAGACTCTCATTCACGCACATTGAGGATAATAACTGTCAGTGAAACATACATAAAATGTCTAGAAAGCACATAACCCGTTTATTGAGCGTAAACAATCTAGCAGTAGGCCTACACTGGAAAATAATTACAAATATGAATATTCTAGAGTAAAATAAAATAATAATAATCAAATCAATTATAATTTTTTTAATCAATGCAATTATATAGTCTACCCAAAAAATCAGCAGGGTGCAAATGATTAGCTGATTAATCTAATGCAATTTAGGCTACTAAAACAAGAAATCAATTCGAAAACTAAATCTTGTAAGGTACAGACTATAGGTACAAAAAATAAAAGAGTTTAGGAACAGAAAGAATGAAATTTCAGTGGATTACGCTAATAATAATAACCACAATAATAATGATTCAATAATGTATGTTGATCACTGGCTCATTTTGTCCTTATGGTTGCTTTAATACAGATTCATAGTCAACCAAAAAATGTCACATTCCTTAATCAGATAGCAGATACAGAAGGACAAATAATCGTGCATGTTCACAACTACATCTGAGCGCACATATAATCACAATGACGTCTTCATTCTCTCATTGAGGTCTTTATGAACTGGGCACTGAGGAACAGGGCCCTTACAGTGTTTGGGTTAATCAAAGCCTTTGCAATCAAACCCATACTTCATATTACAATATTAAACAGTACAATTGTGCTCAAGTTACAGTATAAAAACCTACTCGGTATGATCCCTACACCATCACAGCTGGTGACATGAAACTGCTCCCTCTAGTGACAGAGGAAGTGATGTAATATGCGCCTTCCTCCCCCATCATTCCGTCTTCGTCTTCGTCTCTGTCATCGTGGTAAGGAGTCTTTTTGTCCTCCCAGGAAGGCTCATGATGATCCTTGTCATCATAGTATACTAAATGATCCTGTCAGAGTAGAGATTGTAGTGTTGTGATTAGAGTCAAAGCACATATGTGTTTCTATGATAGAGAGGATTATGATCTGTAAGTAATCAGCCTGAATTATGCATGGAATAATGAACATGCCATCAAATATGTATGATTTACCATCTTAAATGCCACAAAGGATTAGAGGAATAGAGAGAGGGAGAGAAATGGCCTCTTACTGTCATTGGCTCCTCTTTCGTGTCATTGTGCATGAGCTCAGGATCAGACACATGTTTACTGATGCTCGGCTACAAAAGGAAAAGAAAAGGGTGAATTGAGCTTTATGGAAGCTTGTTTCTGCCACTAAATAAAAAAAAAAGTAATCACGACTTTTTATCTCACAATTCAGACTTTTTTTCTCGCAATTGCGAGTTTACAACTCACACCAGAGGAAAGAAAAGTCAAAATTGTAAGTTTTCAGTGGCAGTAACAAGCTACCTATCAGTGAAAAGTTTCTTCTGAAAGAATTTCAGATTTTTTTTGTAGGCCTATTTGGTTTGTCTCTCTAGAAACTTCCATCCAAATATACAGCACTATGACTGAACGTTTGGGTGATTTCATGTCTCCTTTACTCAGACTGTCCTAATCCAGTCTGTGGATGGCAATCCATCCAGTTTAAAAAGTACTAAAAATAAAATAAAATAATACAATTTAAATTAAATCGAAAATTTTAAATAAAAAAAATGGAAATGGAAATTAAAAATGTTGTCTGGCCAACTAACTGAAATTAAACTTCTAAGCTCATAAAACAGGAACTGAGCAAAACTAATATAAGAATCACAAGAATTTCCATCTTCCTTAAAAGCACTTTCACTATTTTAAAGAAAATTCCCATCATATCCCCTTTTGCTTTGATGACAGCAGCACTCAGTGAACTTCACAAGTTAGTGTAAAACCTGATGATCATGACCTCACGCATGATTTGAGATGATCCAAAGAGCTTATTGTGCTTCAATGAATGCAAGAACATCTGACTGTCTGTACAAAGATTTGTAACATGATCAACGTTACAAGTATACATGTTTGATTAGTGACGGAGGTCACACTTTATATTAGGTGATTTAAATTTTAAACTACTATGTACTAGTCAAAAACATTGTTAGGTAATTGTACAATGTTGAATTACAAAAGGTTTAAGGGTATAGGGTAAGGGATGGGATTCGGATCAACAGTGTAATTATAGATGTAATTACAGAAATATATTACAGCTGTAATTACATGCAGGTATTTTAAAGTACAATAAGTGCAGTTCTTAAAATAAAATAAAGTTTAACAGTAACACGCCGAATATTGATTATTTCCTATCCATTTAATGTCATACTGTTTTCTAAATTTTCTAAACCTTAAAACTTTCTGTTCATCTCGAGGCTTAATTTAAATTAGGAATCCCCGATTTTCAGTGTGGACACACACACACACACACACACACACACACATTTATTTATATTATATATATATATCATTTAAAATGAACTCAGCTGCATTTGCTCAAAGTGTAAAATAGAGTATGAATCTCTCGGCTCTACTTACTGTGTCTGAATATGAATATGTCTTCGTAGGAGGAGGAGGTTTGTGAGTGGGTGGACGGCTGCAAGAACAGACACAAATAGACGATTAGTAAAGTGGGAAACATTCACTGGTCATTTATAAGCAGTGTTGGGGGGTAACGCATTACAAGTTACGTAATCAGATTACTTTTTTCAAGTAACGAGTAAAGTAACGCATCACTTCTAAATTTACAATAAAATATCTGAGTTACTTCGTTTTCTCATTTATTGGCTGACACCACTCCTGTCCCCATGTTGATCGGGAGCATGCCCAGCCCATGTTAAGAAAAATAAGTAACGCAAAAGTAACAATGCATTACTTTCCATAAAAAGTAACTAAGTAACGCAATTAGTTAGGCTACTTTTTTAAAGGAGTAACTCAATATAGTTATGCATTACATTTAAAAGTTACTTTCCTCAACACTGTTTATAAGTAACTTGTTTTTACCATGCAGGGTAGCAGTCAAAGACAGAATATGAAAGAGGTGGCAGTACTTACTCTATGTTTTTCCTCTGGTATTTGCGGACCATCACTATGATAGTTGCAATTATGGCTATGAGGATGATCACACAAAGAATAGCACCAAAAATACCTCCAGTAGAGGCACCCTTTATTGGCTCAGGAAATTCTAAAGGGAGAGACAGAGAGACTTAGATCTCCATGAGTCATAGAATAACAATCACATTTTCCTTTTCTTTTGAAATAAAACAGTTCAATGCACTTCTGTATAAGCATACTCTTGAGTTCCTGACCTCAAATCATTCTCCTCAGTCAAAACAGCTTGAATAGTAACACATGACCACCCGCACAACATTGCCACATCTACACAAGTGCTGGTAGTTTATAAACACCACTTAAATCCTGCTGTGCTGTTTTCTCACAGCAGATCCTGCTTTCTTAGGCTGGATAAATAAATCCCAGATTCCACACACATGGAATCATGCTCATCTGTCTTGTACAGCTAGTTTAACATTACCATGAAGATCTTCTAAGCCAAGAAAAAATATACATTAATTTCTGATGACATTATGTAATTTCTTTTCATTTATGATTATAATTATTATGCATATTCAGGTGAACTCTCTATTTCTATACAACTCATAGGACATGCAGATTGATGGGAAGAGTGCTCAGTTTACAAATAAAATGAGATGATGTGAGAATAATGTTTCACACCTCTGGCATCAGGTGAGACATTTTTTTAATTATGTCATTGTCATTATGGAATGTTATTTTTATGGTATGTGTAAAATATATTTTTTAATGAGTGAAATATTTTATGTCTATGGAATGTTTGTGCTCAGTAAGAAGCATTTCATACAGTGTCCATATTAAAATATGAACAATAATGTCTAACAATAATGTCTAAGCTGTTCCGGGAAATGTATTAAATATAGCCTACATCAGTATTACTTGCTACTCTTGGAATTACACTATAATGTAATTATAATAATCATTGTATTAAATGTTAAAATTGTAAATCATTATTTTATTAATTGTTACTTAATATTTTATGTAAAAACTAATAGATATCACCATACTTCCCCAGTTGATTGAATACATCAAGAATTACCAACACATTTTGTATTACAAGTTTTCTAAAATGTTATATTTAAATATGAAAAAAAGTTAGTATCTAATTAAATATGCACTAATTTGCATACATTTCCAGAAATCTAAACATTGGATAAGGGTTTCAAAGTCTTGGTTCAAAACTCTTGTTTAATTTTTGTTGACATCTTTGAGTCAAAGGTTTTAACAGAGGGGATTCTTGATTATTGAATATTTTTTTTATCACTGTCAACATGAGAAAATTACAGGGGGACAAAAAACATTTTGAGAAAACTGCCTTTAAAGATAGGCTTATGATTGGAATCTGCAGACAATAATAGATAAATACAATAAAATACTTAAAAAAAACTGTAAGTAGGCCTGTTTTCTTTCCACTAAGTCCCTTCGAACAAAACCATAGTGGTTCCCAACCCTGATCCTACCAACCCCAACACTGCACATTTTTTATGCCTGTCTCTTATCTAATCAGGTGTGTTTGATTAGAGAGATATTTATTGTTTAAATACATTTTAATACACTAGATGGCGCTACAGCTGTATAAAGCTCCAGGACAATGTATTCTATCTAGACACAGACTCCCTGATGTCATCACCATAAAAGTGCAGCGTTTACTGTGCAAATATATCCGCTCGTCTCTCGGATCCCTCACTTTGCGTTGCAGGTGCTATACTGACAGGCAGGTTAACGTCTGCGTACGGCCGAGAGCTCCCCTGGCGATTTTCCACAAGTCATCAACATGAGAGTCAAAGAAGAAGTAAAAAGAAAGAGAGAATGTTGACCAGCTAGACAAACCGGTTTAAAGGACAGAATGGATGCTTTTATTTAAAAGAAAGACACAAGTTTGGAACGTGCGCGCGTCACGTCTCGCTGAATATCTGCCTTGTCAATCACATGTCGTTCTTTCACTTCGTTCGTCTCGCGCTGTCAATCTCTCGTTCTTGTCCTAAAGCGCTCTTTCCTCTTTTCTCTCGCTTGGTTCAGCTAAAATATCATAGCAGATAAACACATCCGAGAATGTAGGCTAATGCATATAACGTTATTACAATTATTTTTATTACGGTTTTCTGTTCAAGAGCAAAATTGAGCGTGAAATAATTTCGTAGAATGACCCTAAACTGGATATTTTACTGTTGCCCACCATGGCAATATACCAGTGTATAATTGTGACCCACCAAATGATGTGGCATAGTAGGTGCTGTATTGACCTACCTAATCCTAATGCAATCCTAACCCTATCCAGATAGCATACATATCCGGGCCTCATCTGGGCATTCAACTACAAAATGTCATATGCTGGCCATTAAGGGTGTTAGTGACGTTAGTTGTGGCCCAGGTGTGGCCCATGTGCCGCTGCCACAACTGGGCCAGATGCCATTAGCTATCTGGTAACCTTAACCTTAATGTCTATGGTCACATAATTAGGTGGGTCACCGAATTCAGCACAACATCTGTGTTCTGACCCCCACCAGATTATCATTACTACCCCCAACCCCCCAACTCCCCTAGGCCTATAGGTAGGTTTAGGATTAGGGGATGGGGTTAGGATTAAGTAATCAATAAGGGGGGTAATAATTTGGCAGGTCAAATTCAGCTCAAAATCTGCACTACTTCCGATCCTGTTAAGGTGGGTTCACATTTAACGTTACTAGCGAAATGCAGTAATTTCTACAGGAATCCACGAGATTGAGAATTTGGTGTGTATTCACATCAGAATCCTGATCACCTTGCTGGGGTTTATTTTGTGATAATGACCATCTGAATGTAGCCTACATCATCCCTTACACTACACCAGATACTCGCATACTAAATACAGCATTAAGCACAGTTCATAAAGAGCACACAGTACTTGAGCATGAATTACAGAATTATCCCGTCACACAAACAGAATGAGCAAAACTCCACTCAAATCTAAGAACACAATCAGGGAGACAGCTGATTCATTTGAAGAAAGAGCCTTTAGCAGTATACCACAAACACAGAAAGAGATGGAGAGAGAATATGAGGTGTAGAGGAAGTGAAGGTCACTGCAGACAGAAGCAGAATGAGGGAAGAATGTGTGTGTGTGTGTGTGTGTGTGTGTGTGTGTGTGTGTGTGTGTGTGTGTGTGTGTGTGTGTGTGTGTGTGTGTGTGTGTGGAGCAATGGCGCAAGAAAGCAGGGAAAAAACTCAATCAATCATAAATGTGACATCTCCGTTTATAAACTCCAGTCTACAGCTCAGAGTCTCAGGACGTCCATGTGAGGCTGTTTACTGCCACATAAATGGTGGACACAGAAATTGCAGTGCATTAACTTAACAGTGTCACAGAGACCAAATTTGCTATGTCACGTTAAAGGAATAGCTCACCCAAAAATTAACATTTTGTCATAATTTTCTTGCACTCGTTTCAGTACAAACATGGCTTTCTTTCTTCCAAAACAAAACCATTTTTTTATTCAAGTGAACACAAAAGAAGTAAATAAATAAAACTACTTTATATTTTACTGAATTTTTTAATTAAATCTTATTTAATAATTTTATAAATTTATTTTATTTATATATTTGTTTATCTTTTATTATTTATTGTTTTAATTTAATTTAAACAATAACACATTGACATGGTTTCCAAACTTCCGCTTCAATAGCCTACTCTTGAAAAGAATTGGTAACACTTTACAATAAGGTCTCATTAGTTAACATGATTTAATGTAACTAACATGAACTAACAATGAGGAATACATTTGTTACAGTATTTTTTTATCTTTGTTAATGTTAGTTAATAAAAATCCAGTTGTTCATTGTTTGTTCATGTTAGTTCACAGTGCATTAACTAATGTTAACACAAACAACTTTTGAAGATGAATAAATGCTGTAGAAGTGCAGTTCATTATTTGTTAATGTTAACTAATGTTGTTAACTAATGAAACCTTATTGTAAAGTGTTACCAATGAATTTAGTTTCACTGAACACAAAATGTTCCTCCAATGTTGCATGGTCAAAACCAGATTAGAGATAAACATTTGTTGTTTTGTTTATCTTTCCTGTGGCCTCGGCTCATAGTTCGAGTAACTGAAACTAAAAGCATTTTGAAAGCTCTTGGGCTCAATAAACCACGGTATGCAGTAATTCAGTTACGGTGATTACAATCAAGTCACATGACCCATCTCTGCCACGACAATCCTATTTCACACGGTGTGTCTGAAGTGGCAGGTTGATGGCATTAATTTGTGGAATAAACAATTTAAGGTGAATTATGGATGTGTCAATATGAAAAGACAAACGCAATTAGGGGGATTATGTCTGTAGACATGATGCTCTGTCAATGTACTGCAAATAGACTGTGTGTGCGTGTGTGTGCGTGTGTGTGCGTGTGTGTGCGTGTGTGTGTGTGTGTGTGTGTGTGCAGAAGAGAAGCCAAGCCTCCAGATCCACGCTTAATGGAGTTAGATTATCAGCATCCATTCTGACCGAGTGGAATTTGACATCAGAGAACATTTCCCATGAGAAACTGCATCCCGGTGAATAACAACATGAGACAGACAGATCAAAGAGAGATGATGACACATCTGACACTGAAAAATCAAACGTTCTAACACACATTTTGACATATAATCCAGCACACATGATGAATCCAAACTGTGAAGTTTGTGAAAAGCCCAAATGAGATTGAAGGTGTTATCAAAGGTGTCATGCACCGTTTTCTTTGTCTTTTTTTAAAGGGGTAGTGGTTATCTTGACTCTGTTCCCTATAAGTGAGACAATACATGACTGAAGGGGTAATGGTTTTTAAAAACTTAGTAGTAAAATGTCAGCAGAAGTCAACCAGTAGTTTTGGTTTAGGGTGCAAGAACATCACATTTCACCCTTATTTAGAACTCTATTGTTTCAAAGCAGCTGCACAGTTAATAAACAAGAAAATAATGTTGCAATGTCTTCAATTATGAAACAAATACAATTTCAACTATAAAGCAGCTATAAAAAGATGACATTATTCAGCTCAATTTCAGTGTTAATTCAGTTTAGTTCAATACTAGTGCAGTCCATCAAACTATAAAATTAATTTCACTCTCCTCTCAAGAGGACCTATACTTGCGTAATTGTAATGTTAAGATATGAAATTATGGCAGCACATACTGATAAGGTATTTCTAACCTGACAAAATGTTCTCCCTATGTTTTAACACATTTAACTTGACAGTTTTTTTCTCTGCATGCTTTTTCATTGTATGGAAAAGAGTAGCTTTGACATTCTGATAAGTTCTTTTGAGTTAAATAATTACAGAACCTCCAGTTGAAGAAAAATACCTGAAAAAGGCTGAAATGGGAAAAAAATAAAATAATTTTTAATCTACAATTTTTTATGGATTCTCAAAAATTGGGAGGGTTGGCATGTGCACGGTTATCATGCCAACGGGTTTATCAAATGCCTTCTCCGCCTCTGACTTTGAACGGACATGCGGTTCACAAGTGGTCACTATTCATTTGACTTGAGCTTCGGCAAGCACTGTAATATCCCGCATATATGCCATGCAATTTGACTCACCCCATCACTCTTTATGATAACAATGCGGCACAAGTGTGTGTGTGCGTGTGTGTCTTCAGCAGTCTCATTCATCACACTCTGCCCAGCACTAATCACAGCTGAGGCCTAAACTCAGCCCATGCATTTAAACTGTCTGAGGATTTAACTGATGTCAGCGACACCGAGTCTCTGTGTGTGCATGAGTATGTGTGCGTCTCTCCGGGGAGGCAGTGAGGTTTCTGCCACTGCGCATTAAGGCAGAAGACAGTAGCCACAGGAGCAGGCCGGATCCCCATCTCCAAGGTCACTGCTCCCTCAACACCCACAGCTCCTGACGTCACTCATGCAATTTTTCAATATTTCTGACATTGTTTCTGACAAAGACTGATAATTTGTTTTAAAGAAAGCCATGAACAAAAATGGTAAGCTGATCTAGAGAATAGCATCATAAAGGGGAATAGTTCATTATTCTTATTCCTGAAAAGTGATTATTTGTGAATAATATAATATATTTACCAACAAAACTTAATTTTTTTTTTAGAAACACACACACAGACATCAAGAATCAACATGACATGCTTTAGGCCGCAATGCATGCTGGGAGCCTTGATTTTAATATTATGGTGGCTCCCAGCATGCATTGCGGCCTGAAGCATGTCACCATTGTTGAGATTCATATGCTGATTCTTGATGTCTGTTAGCCTGGGAAAACCCAGACCACTTCCGGCAAATTTAGATTTGCTCTGCAAGTGGGTCTGGCAAAGAGCCCATTGAAACCCATTTCCAATCCGCCGAAATCGCGGCACCAATCAGAAACGTTTTACACGATGACGACAGAGCAGAGACGGTGACGCAGATTTTGTACATTACAGAGATGGATGCCGCCGTGGAACATCACAACATCACTCGTTCGAATCAGCTATCGCGTCTGTTTCAAGCGATTTAAAATGGTCATTTTCGTTAACACAAACAGAGAATTGCTGAGAGTCTCGAGATGTTTCTCCGTCGCTCTGCATACGTCATGTCATTCATCGCTCTGATTGGTTTTAGATCTATCCGACGTCCGTTGGTGACGCCCCTGTGGAAATGAATTGTCTATGGAGCTTTGCCAGACCCTTACTCAGTTACAACTGAGAGGGTCTGGGTTTTCCCAGGCTAGATGTCTGTGTGTGTGTGTGTCAAAATAAATTTCTCCCTTATAACGTATTTTAAAATCAGAATTCTGAATGTCTGATCTGCTGCAAGAAAGTTTTGCTGGTAAAATATTAATAAAAAATAAAAAATTTTGGTCAGAAATCAGATTAGTGATTTATTTTAGTTTATGAGGCTGAAATCTTGATCATCTTGGTTTCTTTTCTCTTAACAACAAATTATGCGTTTTGCTAAACACTGTTACAATGACCACAAACTCACCAAAAAATCCAAGAGTCAAACTGCCCAACCAAAGGAAAACGCTCATCACCAAAATGGTGATGACCAAATGATTTCCAATAGACACATTTTTTTGAATTGGCTCAACTACAATGGATTTGTTACAGAATAGTTGCACCTCTCCAGAAAACAAATTATGCCAAGTTGACTCAACTAAACGTTTTTTGTATCACAGACAACTTATTTTCAGTTCGTGTTATTTACAAAAGTAGAGTCAACAAGAAAAAGCTAGGGGAAATTAGTACTAAGATTTTTATTGTTGTTCAAGCGTAATTTTTTTTTACAGTGTAAACATTAGGCTACCGGTAAGTTCATTCTGGCATTGATATACAGTTCAACATTGACTTTTCAAGGTGCGGCCGCAGTCACATTTAACTTTGTTCAGCGAATTTTCGCAGGTGAAATGTGGTAATTGAAATTAATTACTTTCAATAGGAATCCACGCAATTAGCTGTGAGGTGAAAGACCCCTATGCAGATTTCACATGAAGTTTTATTGATCGTACAATATATTGCAATAAATAAATAGAAATGAATGTTACTCTGCTTGCTTTGAAAGTGAATTATGTGTGAGCTGCACATCCATGCATCGCTACGCTATTCACCTTTGGCTAAGCCCTGCCCCCCTTAGTTACTGTTGCTACCTCCGACAACTTCATCTGGGCTCTTGTTTGGTATCAACATGGCTTATGCTGTGACGGCTCTTCCTGCTGAAATTTTATCAAACTTTTATAAAGCAGCAAATAAAGTGTCCGATAGAAGTAGGCAAAAGTGTCTGCAGTACGCGTTTGAAGGCTTTATTCAAGACATACAGGAGAAACGCAACAACAACAAGGCATCCAAATAGAGGCAAAAGCATAACGGTCACAGTCAAAAAATGAACCACAGCATATCCTAATCGAGACGGAGGCTGTGACTAACAATATCAGGAGAAACACTGTCATGCAAAGCTGGGTAGGTCTCTATTCACTTCTATAATCGTTATTATTTACAAAGCAAACCGACTACGCGAGTATAAAGTTGTATTTATTAGCAGCGTGTGCTAGCGTATCAACAATTAGGGCAGAGAACCGAAATCATAACCTAAACCAGCATAAATCATCGCTGACTGAGGACATCCACACAGTTTAATCCAAAGACGACACTTGTCAGGATTTAACTTCGGTTTTGGGAAGGGGAAAAAACGGACACCCCCTCCAACCTCTCTGGGAAACGCGTATCTGTGTTACAAATGCCCCAGGCACAACGTTTAACCATATTTGTTATAAAACGACGACGTAATAGCCTGCCGAGACCAAAATTATGAGCCTCCTGCGTTGAAGTCAATGGAGCGCTGTGAAAAAGTGTCGGACTCGGACCCTCTGTGGGAGCTCGTTCTTGGCTGCGCTGTGATTGGTCAATCTACATTCTAGGGCGTGGCTTAGCCAAAGGCGAATAGGGCTTGGGCGTCGTGACGTCATACTTGGCGTGGCGGCCATGTTGATGGCCTCGCGAATGTAAACATAACGTTACAGCAAGTGGAACGAGTAGAAGAAGCAGAGTTGGAAGAAAGAAAAAAGATGTTAAAATCCCGAAAAGGATGCGGAATTTACCGTGATACACTAAATAAGGAAGCCAGGGACCGGTATGTGGACAAAATCGGTACTATTAACGGTTTGGATCCATATGAAATTGGAAAAAAAAGAGTTGAGCACCGACAACGACTTGCTGCCGCCGGTTTGCATAACCGATATCTTCGGCTACCTAGTTTGTTTTGTACAAATTTTAACACTCATCTTTCTGTTGCTATCCCTCTGCTGACAAAAAAAAAATTGTACTACAAAACTGTAACGTTATTAAAATACGGGATATTTTACAGGAAAATACTAAAACGGGAAGACAGCGGGAAAAAAGCTCAAATAACGTTACGTGTATATACTTTTGAAAACACATAGTTAAAAGTAGCAGCTACATGTGTGAATGGTTGTTACTAAACTAACATTAGCAGTTAGGTGAAGCACAGCTTACCTTTGTCCGGATTAACGTTACTGTGTTCCCACTGTTTTGCCGGCTTTATGATCTGCAGCTCCTGAACCCACCCATTGGTGAACTGTAAGTTACATGCGACTCCAATGATTTGTAGCTTCGGAACTGTTCTGAGGTGTAGGCGCTCACAAAACAAACTAGGTAGCCGAAGATATCGGTTATGCAAACCGGCGGCAGCAAGTCGTTGTCGGTGCTCAACTCTTTTTTTCCAATTTCATATAGATCCAAACCGTTAATAGTACCGATTTTGTCCACATACCGGTCCCTGGCTTCCTTATCTAGTGTATCACGGTAAATTCCGCATCCTTTTCGGGATTTTAACATCTTTTTTCTTTCTTCCAACTCTGCTTCTTCTACTCGTTCCACTTGCTGTAACGTTATGTTTACATTCGCGAGGCCATCAACATGGCCGCCACGCCAAGTATGACGTCACGACGCCCAAGCCCTAGTTTCTCAGAAGCAGAAGTCGTCATAGTTGGGTAAACTTTTAAACTTTTTACTACATCTATATGATGTCTATGGTTAAAACTAGCTGAATGGATTGGTTCAAAAACTCTTAACGAGCGAGTCATTGAATCATTGAATCAGATTCGTTCAAAAACACTGATTCACTCCGGAACGCCAACGGTAACTATTTTCTTTAGAGCAAAAACAGACAAAGTAACCGGCAATAGTGTGTTACAATAGTAAAGTTACGCAATATTAACGTATTGTTAATTGTTGTAGGCCTATCAAAATAGACTTTATGCATATTGGCACGAATTTAATTTTTGACAGGAATGAAAACTCGGCTGTGTGTGACGGCATAGCCCAATGTTACTGTTATTTAACAACATTGCATCAGAAAGACATTCAATAGACAAATATTACATAAAACATTTTGAAAGTTGTGAATTAGGCCTAACGTTACATGATCTAGGACCTTCATACAGCGCTAAATGTAAGTCTCCCTCACAGTCACAATCTCGATTTCAATGGTGTAAAAATCAATATTATGCCTACACTTGCAAATCATGCTGTGGCATGCTTACCTTTGAAACAGGATACTCAACATAAAATAACTTAGGGTACTACTTTGATTTCATGTCCACTTTATGTATTATTTTGCGTATGAATCATTTTTGCAATTGAGGACGACCACATGTCCTCAAGGGGATGTTTTGTTACATTTAGCTCACTTCTGAGGACAATTCTGTCCCTAAAGTAGGCTATAGCTAAGTTAACACACATTTCTGTCAGGTTTTAAAAATGACTCAGTGTCCTTAAAGTCATCAAGATTATTTTTAAACTTGTGATCTCACATATACTTTCATCCATTTCCCCTAAATGCACACAAACACATGCATGCTGCTAATTAAGTGTTGAGGAAACTCCACACTTTATGCTTTCCCCTGTATTCTCTCAGTCTTCAGGAATATATTTAAACTTGTGATGTCTAATACTTTCTCACATAAACACCCACAGTCAGACATATGGAGCTCATCAAGCACGAGGGCAACCACTGCAATTTCCCTTACATTTCTCTCAATCATTAAGACTTTGATGAAGTTACCAACAAAAGTTTGGAAGAAGGATCTTTGTCATTCATCACACAGGTATTTAAAGCTTAATTACGTCTCACTATTTTTCAAGCATCCTTCTTTCAATCCAATTGCTTCCTATACGGTCTCAACATTTGAGCTGTCTTGAGCCTCTATCTTGTCTATTTTGAGAATGCAATAATTAATGTTTGCAGAATATTAAACATGGTTTAATCATTTTATGAATTGTCTTTGTTTTAAATTCAATCTCAGATTGTCAGTGTGAACTCAGACTCAACAGGAACCTGCAGTTTAAGTTTAAAGTTTTTGATTGTATGAAACAAAAGTGAAAGAATGACAGTTTCTCACAAAAAATGTCTAGTTCCTCTCAAGTGAAAGTTAATGTGTTACTGCCGAGGGCAGACAGTGTGTTAACCTTTCTAACCTCTATCTATATTACACACATTCACACACACGCACAGGAAGTCATTTATCCAAGCACACTCATTAAGATTTCCATGTATTAGCATTTAGCAGTCGCTGCTGGGCAGTAGTGCTGCGATCGCTCCTGTTTAGAGATGCAGATGTATTAGAGCTCCGTGGTTTAAGGCGCCTGCCCGTGGCCTAAACAGCCTCACGACTGAACCAACCAGTTCCTGATTACCAGGCCATTACCCCAATTACACAGCCGCATTCAGCCACAGGGGCCTGATCGCTCCGTGAGCGTGTGTGTGCTCACTGATGTGTGTGTATTTGTTTACCTGTTCGTTAGCTGGGAGTTATTCAGCTTCATTAGTGAGCATTCATGCTTTCTACAGTCGTAATTGCTGTGTTTTCCCGCCACAGTCCACAGCCACATTCCAATTCACCCCAACACAACGGCTTTAACCGGAGCAAACACACCCCTACACAACCCAGATATTCAAAGCATCCCAAAGTCCACAACCACACACCCACATCCCTGAATATCTGAGATTCTACCAGCATCATACAAAAATACCAGCATTGTATGATAAAAAGCATCTTTTAGCCTCAAACCAAATGTGCTATATTCCAGAATCCGTATATGAACAGCCCAAAACCTTTAATTACACTGCGGCTACGTCTACTCTACACTAATCCGGATTCATTCGAAAACGCATCATTTTTCCTGTGAAAACTGAACTTTTTGAAGACACTCTCCAAGTGGATAAATTTGAAGCGATGCCACGTTTAGCCATGTGACACATTGTACCAATAGATATCTATGTTTCTGCCAGTAAGTGCTTGCTATTCACCTTCACAGTGTTGCTAAAGTTATATGTTACTTTGTAGGATCTTCATATTACATTTCTGCAATGATGACAGAAAAGCACCTCGCAGTGGCTGTCCTGCGGCAAAACATGAGGGTAATCGCGTTTAGACATGGAATGGCAATTGAGTACGACCTGGACTCACTAGGAAGTGGTAAGTTTTGTTTGCTAAATTGCTACTAAAATAATCGTGCCAGAAGATGATCTTTATTATGTCTGGTCTCGGTAACCTCTCAGTGTGCTTTTACGACTTTTTATGCATGTGCAGTACGATGATTTTAGCGTTTTCCGGCATTTAAGTGGACGAGAAACTTGGAAAATGCTTGAAAATGCTAGTGTGAACAAAGAGTGTTTTGAAATGAAAATGCTGTTTTCAAATGTATCCGGATTAATGTAGACATAGCCTGAGACGAGAGAATCTTCAACTTTGTCCTGTGCCACAACACCCACTCCATTATCTGCTACAAAAATAACAATGAGCAGGGAGAGAGAGAGAAAGTGAGGGAAAAGAGAGAGAGAGAGAGAGAGCGAGAGAGAAAGGAGGACAGTAATGATCATTATAGGCGTCCATGTTGTCCTTTTCTGCCATGGATGCTGCAGGGCGGGTGGGTGCCATTTTTGTGGGTAATGTCCATACAGCATTGATTAATGTTAAGCTCTTTCTCTCTCTCGTTCATTATTTGAAATTATTGCTCATCTAGCTATTGGCCCGGCCCCAGTAAACACACAGCTGTATAATGTCTGTGTGTGAGACAGCGAGAAACCATGCAGCTTATATTTGCAGCTTATATGACTGTCGTCATCACCACTAATCAGAGCAACCAGGCAGAGCAGGACAGCAGACTATTGAAAGCCTGTTACAGACACAAGCCAAGACCAGTGTCTGCCTGTGTTTGAAGATCCACAATGACCCGCAGTCGATTCTTTCTACACATACATTATGCAAAGGGTGTAGAAAACTCTTTATGCACTCTGAATACATTTTTTGCTTGTATTATTATTCGGGTCAATGAGTTGAAGCTAATTTTTTAGCTGTTTATTTATTCAGAAATACATACAGTGATTTTTTTTTATTAAAATGTATTTTGAATTTATAAGGTGTATAGGTAACACTTTACAATACGGTTTCATTAGTTAACAACATTAGTTAACATGAACTAAGAATGAACAATACCTACAGCATTTATTGATCTTAGTTATTTCAACATTTACTAATACATTATGGCACAGTTTCACAGACAGGACTTAGATTAAGTCAGGATTAGGCCTTAGTTCAATTAGGACATTTAAGTTGCTTTTTATAAATGTGCCTTAGAAAAAACATTACTGTTTGATGTGCATCTTGAGACAAAACAATGGCACTGGCATATTTTAAGAAATGTTGTAATTGTTAACATTAGTCAATGCACTGTAAAACTAACATGAACAAACAAACAATGAAGAGCTGGTTTTTCATTACCTAACATTAACAAAGATTAATAAATACTGTAACAAATGTATTGCTCATTGTTAGTTTATGTTAGTTAATACATTATGTTAACAAATGTTACCATTGTAAATATTTATCAAAACTACTTTGCTTCTTATTAATATTTGAAAAAGCTTTATCCATCATATCAAAGTATTTTGGTGCAACCAACATGCAGAAAAAAACAGCAGGAAATGATTTCACAGAGAGATTCGATGAGTGGAAAGATAATTTTAGATTGACATAACAGTTTTCAACAACAACAGCAGCTTGTTCTGTACGTAATCGTTATTACGCCATTTCTACGCCATTGCACATCCGCAGAACTTTACAGTTTTGGTTTTTAATCCAATCAAGTGTTTACATGTCCTATCAAACCACCTCTTACTTTAATATTTAAATGACATTTAAATTGGATTTAAATTCTAAAATCGATTTCTATAGTGTAGAAAGTGCTCTGCTTGTTTTGTTCCGTATTGTTCTTGCCCTGTCAATCAAGCAAAGTTATACAGAAGAAATGGATGGTGCTGATTTTCTGCTATTTATTTTCACATTCAATGCACCAGTCTTGTCTTTTGTGCCTGCTAAACTATTTCTAAATGTGTTTTTGAATGATATGAGTCCTGCTAGGCAGCTGAGCAAGAGTTAAACTGAGCAATCTCCCGCTCTCAGCTTGCTTTGAATGCAGCGCATCAATTTAGATGAACTTAATTAAGCAATCATTTGATCTGATTCATTTGATGTTTTCATTGCAAGAGCCAAATTTACTTTGGATTCAAACATGATTTCATCAGTCGCTTTTGACACCGTCCCATTTTAAGCGTCCACTCTCTCTCTCAAACAAATACCACCACAACCTCAATAACTAAAAACATAAATCAAAACATGATCTACCGTCATAAAGATCTGCTCTCCATAAAATTTAACGAGACCACTATAGCAATAAAAGCTACATGTTAAAGGCCCTGACATTTCATAAATCAGCCAAATGTTATGTTAGTGCCATCACGTCGCATTGCAGGCTCTCTGTATGCATGCACATATCTGAGTTTTCACAACCAACAGAAGCTGTGCATCTGACCATCACACCCCACTGTACCCTTCTGTCACAGCTGCTATGGAGACGGAGGGTGGATCTGTCAGTGTAGTGCCATGGCAACCGTCTCCCCGGTGACTCCACAGAGTGTCAGTGGATGAAGAATAATCAATACGCAGCGTTAAGTAAAGAAACAGAGATGAGATTCATATGAGTGAAGTCTGTCATGAGAGCGCACAAACACTGAATCAATGTGTCCATCCAGTTCATAAAGAGTTCATTTCCCCTTCCTCAGTCTCTCCTTTTATCTAATAAATGGAGACAAATCACTCAGTATCGTTCACTGAGGCATGTGCACAGAACTGTTGTTTTGAAAGTGCGCAACACCAGGCTGACCTCATAGTTAAATATTTGGACTGGTAACCAAGAGGTTTTAGGGTTGAATCCTGCAGTGGACAATCTGAGCTCTCATCATTGATGAGGATGGATCTGTTGGTATCTTTAGCTCGTGTTATACTATAGCATTTTGATAATTATCATTAATGATAAAAAATTAAATAAAATAAAACTCATATTGTGGGTGAAAAACAGATTTAAAGGGATAGTTCACCCAAAAATGTATACGATACGAAAACTACAAAAATAACTACGGTATAACGATCATAACTGTATTAGTGTTGACACCAACACATAGTAACGTTCTTTTTATTAGTTTTGTCTTTTGCTGCTTTTAATGCACAAGCTTTTTAAAGTTGGGTGGATTCTGATTGAATGTCATTGTTTTTTATAGTTGGAAAAAATCATTGTCAAAGTGATTCCAACTATATATTGCCGCTATAGTTGTGGTGTGGAGTCTGCTATTTTAGAATGTTTTTTTTAAAACAATATCTTTATTGTTATCGTCCTTGGGCCTTTATAGAAGCAGTTATAATATAATATATCAAATATTTATACCATGGTCTGGGTGAATACTCGATTCTGATTGGCTGCAGGGTGTCCATGTAGGACACCTAGTAAAGGAGTTCTAAAAACGTTCCATTTCGATTGTAAAACTAATTAAAATATAAACTAATGTATTAAAAATGTGTTATTTGGCAAGTGAACATGGTATAAGTGGGTTAATGCCCTTTGAGGTGTCCATTGTCAGGTATTAATGTACTTCGGCGGAGGTTTACGCCTCGCCGTCGTCGGCATTAACCCCTACATAACATATAGGTATTTTATAACTGCATTTAGTTTGATATTAGTTGGTTTGGACTTTAATATTAGTTTGTTGATATTTAGACATTATATCATAGCAGAAATCTACCTAATTTTGTTTTCTCTCCTTAAAAAGTGAATTTGTTGAGCCGTTTCTTTGAAATGCATACAACATTACATTTAAACAGATTTTTTTTTAGTTTTGACAGTACTAATATATCATAATTTCTGTTTTATTGGTTCATCAAAAGCAAAATTATATACTGTACACATACAGTACATACCCCTGGTTTGGAATCACAGAGATAAATGACAAATTAGTAATAGATAGTGAATACAATCAAAATTTCTCAAACTGTTTTTGTACAGTATTAACTGTTTTTAGATAAATAAATAAAACAATCATAGATGGCTATTTTAATAATGCTTAATGATATCTAACACAAGATCAATGGAACACATTTCCTGTTTGGTAAAAAAGACAAGTATATCTGAAAAACATTTGAATGCCAAGATGTTTTTTGGCAAACATGCCATAGTATGTTCTCCCCCAGCTCTTGTCAGAAAACGCTGTCAGAGTTGTCATAGCTGATTATGTAGGCCATGAAGGCATTCACAACACTGAGTCGAAACGACATGTCAGTGTTGGACAAATAGCCTATATGTTTATTTAAGGTTAAACTGCATTAGGTCAGAGACTGGCTGGCACTAGTCATTTTTGGAAATGTCAGGTCCATAGCAGCTATGGGCCTGATGACTAATGTTTCTCCGACTGGCCTACAAATAGCTACTCTGGTCTGTGCCCCAGCACAAAAATAATTTGAGTGGAATGAGGAAACAAGCCATCTTTTATAAAGCTGTAATGGTTTCACCACACCTGCTGCCATACATGCTCATGTGACATTTTGTAAAAAGCAATAGCCAGAGGCAGGAGGAACATGGCGCTACAGGTTAGCTCTGATAACCATCTGGACCGTAATGGTTGAAAGGCGACCAAATGATGACTCAACAGGTGTGACAAACGCTTTATGTCTGAACTCAGAGACAAAGACATATTGTCCATGAATGAATTTGTCTGGAACAGAATAGAACGAAACGTGTTAAATTTCTCATAACAAATGGCAGGAATGTCTACTGACTACCGAAACTACTATCCTTGTACTAGTGAATACCCACCCCAGCCAGTGTATACAAAGCACACCATACAATCCGGTATTTCCTGTCCTGAGGCTCAAGCTTTTACAGAAAAGGTCAGATTTTTAGGCCGCCTACAGCACATACAAGCCTTATCTTTTAATATCCATAAAGAAATGGGTTAGCGGCTCAAATGGTCTAGAAGCAACGGCTAGACGTGCCCTATAAAAATCAGAACAGCAGTAGCCAAGACATTTATCCATCGTCCGGTGCGTCTGCAAACGGTTGACAGGAGACTGAACTGCGAGAAGGAGTGTGCATGACTGTTTCTGGGCGGCCCGTTGATCCAGATTGACATTTGTGTGATTTAGCTCGGCTTGGTTGTGAGTGTGTGTGTTTGTTTGGAGCTCTAGAAGTCCTGCTGAATAAATAAGTAAGAGAGCGGCCGTCAAGCCTGATGAGGAGTTATTTCTGAAATACAGCATGTCGCAGAGCACCCTGCTCTGTTTGGGCTGCAGGGCATTCTGGGGGATCTCAGTCTGAAAAGCTCTGGCCATGACCACAGTTAGATGGAGCAAGCACTGTCCAGTCATACACATCAAAATCTATGCCTCACTAACATACCTACAGTATAAGCTGAAAATTATTTTCATGTTATGGACGATAAGTTATCAAAATTCAAAAAAAAATATTTTCTACATATAAAAAATACAAAAAATATATAACCAAATTTTGTATAAAAACACTTATCAAAATATTTTTCTCTAAGTAAATTTACGCATCAAAACATGATGTATGGATATCTAATGGATATTTTGTAAGATTTGTTACATTTAACATTAAGTTATTAGTGTGCATATATATATATAATATAAAGATGTTTGCAATGTTAGAGAAAAAACAATTCTCAAAAATGCTGATCCTGAAAAAATGTAATGTATTATCAACATTGACAATAAAAAGAAATGTTTCTTAAACTCCAAATTAGCATATTAGAATGATTTCTGAAGGATCACGTGACACTGAAGACTGGAGAGATGATGCTGAAAATTCAGCTTTACCATCACAAGAATAAATTAAAATTTAAAATATATTAAAACAGAAAAGAGTTATCACTGTTAATATTACTGTTTTTACTTTATTTTTTGATCAATTAAATGCAGCATTGTTGAGCATAAGATAATTATTTCATAATCATTAAAAAAAAATACTTAAAAACGACCAATACAATAAATTAAATCGATAAATTCTTCTCCTAAGAGCTCATAATAACATGGCAATACATTAAAACACAATTTTGTTTCCTGGCTTGGAAAATATATTATTGTCAGGCAATCTGAATGGACGGCTGGCCACTGAACATGCTGTGGGCAGTGGGTGAGTGTGCCATCTGAGGCTGACAGTACATGTACCTTTACCCATCAATGAGTGCAATCCCGCCATTGTACCCGCCATCACAAAACCAAACATTAGATCCCGGCAGTTTGGCTTTGCGATCACACGGGTGCACACAGGGTTGCTGGCATGTCACCGCTCCACAAAAGCAGCACACACGTTTGTGTTTGTAGAGCGGTCAAACTCTGCCATTTCCAGCTGTAGAAATGAGATGAGGACAGGGGCATCTGAGAGAGAGCAAGAGCCAAAAGGCTAGGCAATGAAGGACAAGAGAGGAGAAAAGGAGAGAGAGGGGAAAAAATGGAGGGGGGAGCAGTGTCATCTCTCTGCCCGCTGGCCTTCCCAGCTGTTGTTCTTTCTTTCTGCTTTCCCCTTCACATTTCATCTGCCTTCGCCCCACCACAAACCCCTCATTCTCTCCGTCTCAGTGTCTCTCTCTTTCTCCCCCACATTCCCTCCTATTTTCCTCCGTGACTCAGTGAAACAGGTCAAGTGTTACTGAATTTCCCCTCCAGCTCAACCTGCCTAATACAAGACATGACTATTTAAAGGGATAGTTCACCCAAAATGAATATAAATATTGTGTCATCATTTACTCACCATCATGTTGTTCCAAACCTGCATGCCTTTCTTTTTTTTCCTATTGATTTTCACTGTATAGACAAAAAACACTAAAACATTCTTTAAAATATCTTCGTTTGTGTTCTACAGAAGGTTTGGGACGACATAAAGGTGAGTAAATGATGACAGAATCTTCATTTTGGGATGAACTATCCCTTTAATGGTACTCTTTTACCCTTTTTGAGGTTGGTATTTTGTGGTATCCTTCCACTTTCATTACAGGTCGAACAATTACATTTTGTAGATGAACTTTTTGGGTAACACTTTTTTTTAAGGTGATATACTTACACATTAATACATGGACTATAGTAATAACAGTCAATTATGCATAATTACAAGTAACTAAACCAAACCCTAACCGTAAATCTATAGTAAGTACATGTAGTTAATGAATACTGCTCAGTACTTATTTGAGTAAATACAATGTAACTATGTCATCTTAAAATAAAGGGCTACACTTTATTTTAAGGTTTTATTGTTACAGTGTAATTATACATTTAAGTACTGAGCAACATTTATTAACTACATGTACTTACTATAGGGTTAGGGTAGGATTAGGATTTGGTGAGGGTTAGTTGCATGTAATTGTGCATAATTTACTGTTATTACTATGGTAAGTACATGTAACATATGTAACAAGGGCACTGTAAAATAAAGTGTTACCAAATTTAACACTTAACTAATTTTTCCCTGTGCCCTTTTTGGAGCTTGGCAGAATGTGGTCTCCATCCACTTTAATTGCAAGTCTGAAAAAACAAAGTCGCAAAAGTTTGGAATGGCTAAAGGGTTAATACATGAATGAAATACCCCTTTAACACATTCACAGAGCACATAAAAACTTGCAATCACACAGATTGTGCAGGGTAGCTCATCATCACCGACCCATTATATTTTCATAAGGCACTCAACATTAGGCCAGGCAATCAGCCATCGGTGCTTCATTTGATGTGTGGTCCATGTATACACACCACAAGGGCTGTGGGATTGACTCTACAGGGAAGCAGACCGGCTGAAGTGTTGTCCAGTACAATCATATCCATGAATATGGCTCATGCAGTCGATTGGGCGTGTGAGCGTTGAAGGGTGACAAGATGTTTCTGAGTATTGTGCTGTGGAATAGATACGGAGAGTGGTGTGCGCGGTGTGTCATTGTGGACCCATTATTTGACGGTGCGGAAATGATTGTGTGGTGGAAACAAGCTGTAAATAACTGCTGTTAAAGTGTAGACTGTTTAAAGTAAACAACCTGCATTTTATAAACACTTTAGACATCATCTTTGGTATTCTGTGAAGGTAGCTCGAATGTTTAAACTTGATGGACCCGTTTAATTCAAATGTTTTAAATACCAAAAGATGACTTTTAATGAATGTGACCTTTTGAGGATAATGTAACCAGTAACCACATCACTATAATTTAATGTGAATGCAAATTATTTCATGAAAGCAAATCACTGATTTATTCCTGTAAGTACAGAATAGCTCTAGAAGATAATTAATCTCCATATTGAATATTGACACCTGGATTCTCAGTTGATTCCGTATTATTAACCTGTTTATGCGTCTTAGACAAAATATATGAATGAAGTTCTGCTTTGATCAAAATAGCCATTAATTTCATGCAATGTAGTGTGCAGTTGAAGGATAACCATTGTGTATTTGTAAATGTGATACAGGAACAGAAGCAGATATATGAACGTGGCACAGGCTGATGGGTTTTTGCACAGATAAATCTTACATGTCATTTGAATGACATATGTTGACAGAATGGCTGCTGAAATATTTGCAATCACAGGAATAAATTGTTTTAAAATAGAAAACAGTTATTTCAAATTGTAATATTCCACAGTATTAAAAATTGATTTTTGATTTAAAGAGTCAATCTTTGGTGCGCCACATGAAAAAAAAAATCAGCATGTGGGTTTGGAATGGCATGACGCTGTATAAATAATGAATGTTGATTTCTGGATGAATTATTCCTTTTAACATGAAGAGTGTATTGACAAAAATGCACTAAAATGACTAACCATGTCTTTGATATCGGGACGCACAATCCTAGTGTCTGGGTGCTGGACTGGGCAATGAAGGGTTTAGTGTAGTGGACTGTTTTGATGTGATATTGAGCAGTGGAGTGTATGTCTGGACTAGTTGTTTAGCGTGGAGGATAACAGTGGATGCTGTGGAATGGTTAGACTGAGTGTTTGACTCAGTCAAGCAGAAGTGAGCAGCACTGAAGCTGCAGAGATGACCAAGACGACGAAAGAGAGGAGAGAAAAGCGCGCTCTGATGGCTTGTCAGATGGATTATTTCAAAGCATCCCACACTCATTCATCCACATCACTTCATCACTATACACAATCTTCAAAAGAGAGAGGGATGAGAGGAGCTGTAGATGGACAGTGATATAAGAAGATAGAGGTGAACAGCGATGTAAGAGAAAACAGGAGGAGAGGCAAAAGAGTGATCGATCTTCAAATTTTTAAAAGGAATAGTTCATCACCACAAAATAAAAATTCTGCCATCATTTATTGTACTCACTCACATTCCTCTCACTTCCGTTCTTTCCTCTGTGAACCAGAATGGAGACATTTTAAGCTTTCAGGAACATTTTCAAACTTCAAAACGGCTGCAAAGGGACCATAAAATTGTCATGAAATCAATCTTCTCAGCGAATCAGTTGGTCAGATTTTTCAAAAGTATCTTACAGTCACAAGTTCTGTCATTAGCAACATAGTTCAATGATTCAGTGTTTCCTGAAATCATAGTTCCAATGAACATTCACAAAAGCATTGCAAAGTTGTGTGGTGCAGCTTTTGACCTAGCATTGCTTACTTTAGGCTCTTGATTAAAATAAGCAAGAATGCAGTACAATCTAAATCTTTCTTTCCATATACTCTGTGTATCAATTTCATTCTTTGATTTTTAGCTTGGATGTTAAATAGGCAAATGCTTCAGAGTCAATGATTGCAGTGATAATTATGTTTCTAGCATGTTATATGTTTGGCAACAGTTCTTCTAACCCTAATTGATGGAGTATAGCTTTTCATTTCTTAAACAACCATGTAGGAAGACACATCATGGCCATATTCCAGGATGACAATGTCAAGATTCATCAGGCTCAAATTGTGAAAGAATGGTTGGCAGGGAGCATGAAGAATAATTTTCAAACATGTATTGGCATCTCTGAGCCCAGAGCTTAAATTCATTGCTAGTCTTTGGGATGTGCTGGAGGAGACTTTACAGAGTGCTGGACTCTTGCATTGTTGTTATTTCCATCATGAGGTGTATAAAATGTTGGCCTCCCCTTGGACAGCATGCCAAATACGCATAGTCTCTTACTCTATCTCTGATTATTAGTAAGTGTGAACTTGTGAAAAATAATGGAGAAAGAAAATAGCAAAGAATTCCTCAATTTAAATGTTATTTACAGAAATGAACTGATATTAATTTGATCTCAAAACAATTAATTACGGTAGCATTATTATTCCACCATCTGCGTGACGTCATTAACGATTCTACATCGTTGAACTATTGTGGTCCAAACAACGGTTGAGCGACAGAGTTACTACCGTTTCAACGAGACTATTATTTAGCTCACTAGACCTTTGGGCCACTTTTATGATGCCTTTGAAGCCTTTTTGAAGCTTAAAATGTTCTGTTCCTATTAACCGTAATTGCATGTAAAAGAGAAACCAGCATAGTCTTCAAAATTCTTTTTGTCTTTTATGAAAGAAGGAAATACAGTTTTGGAACAACATGAGGGCGAGTAAATGATTTATCATTGATTTAATCTTACTTCTAGATATATAACGCAGTTTCAGTGTGTGGAATAGTGCATGAGAGAGGTGCTTTGTGTATCAATATACAAGAGTGGCAATGTGCCCTTGCCTTTTGGAAGAGGGAGAAGTGTGTGTGTCCTTTCAGAATGCACTGAACACAAAAAGTCGCCCTCCTTTCATGTCACACTCTGTTTTTGCAGGTGGGCCGTCTCTCAGGGGAGGGGACAAGATAAGTGAGAGAGTGAGTGATTTGTAGAAGACAATTTCCAAGTCTTCCACAGACAAAAATGCAATAATTTTCTACCTGTCTCTTTGCCCATCACTCATATATGATGTATACACAAAAATAAACAGTATATATAAATATATAATAAACCCTCCTTCTCCTCAAGTCCGCCTCATCCGTGTCCTACAATCATTCTGTTGCTGCACAGGTCCACTCATGTTCTGGGATATCGTCCACATCACTCATACCAGCTACTTTTCCCCTGTGACTACTCCAATGTCAGCAGGAGGCCAGGACTACTGGTGTCAATTTCAGAATAGTGGCGGAAGCAAATTGGTATTGGTCATGTTGACTATTTATATAGCATTTTTGTACTTTTCATGAAGAGTAGAGTCGCAGTAATTAGTAGGATTGAGCGGGTTAAGATGTGTCATTCCCTTAATCTGGTAAATGGTGCAGAATATTTGTCATGTGATTGAATATTTAGAAATGGCATATTACAGTATATATTAGGGGTGGGACAATATATCGTCGTCCTTCTCCGTGCTATACGAGAATCGATATGCGTCGCTGGCGCCAAATATTGATATTTTAATTAATAAAATAAGGTGCTCTAAATAGGATTTTCCTGCTCCCGGCGTCGCCACTTCATATCTCTTCGAGGTGGCGCTCAACAAATGAATGAGGGAAACGTGGACATAAATTAGCTAGCCAAAGAAAAAAAAAGGTTTTTAACGGGATGGTGGACAGCAGTGCGAGTAAAACAATAGATGCCCCAGCCAGCCAGTTCAAAGTCTGGACCCACTTCGGCTTTTATACCATTGATTATTAAAGTAGAGCACAGGTAAATGAGCTAATACCACAAACATGCAAAGCCACTTGCAACACCATCACCCTGATCTCATTGAAAATGTATTATTTAATTTACAGACTGAAAAACGTTTCGTGCTGTTATAACAGTTTGGACTTGAATAAAGAGAAAACCTGCACTTAATCTTTTCACGGGCATTTTGTTTTCATAGTTAGATATCGTGATGTATCATTAAAGGATTGTCTAGCAATATATTGATTATCGCAGAATTGCTGTATCATGATATTATCGGTATCGTGAGCCATGTATCTTGTGCCATGTATCTTGTATCGTATCGTGAGGTACCCTGTGATTCCCACCCCTAGAATATAAAGCTTGTTATTGAGAGATGCAGATGAGAAACATTTTTATTCAAAGTACTATTTATACCAAAAATGGAAAATGTTTTTGAAAGAAGTCCCATATGTTCACCAAAGTTGTTTGATTAAAAAAATATATAATACAGTAACAACAGACAAATATTGTCTTTTTTAAAATAAATATTTTAAAATCAAAAAGATGAATTCTTATCAGCCATTACTTCAGTGTCACAAGATCCTTGAGAAATCATTTTAATATGCTGAATTGCTCAATAAACATTTCTTATTATCACAGTTGAAAACAGTTGTGTGGCTTGTTGTGAAAACCGTGGTTTAATTTATCCAAGCAAATTAATCCAGTTTAAAATATATACATCAATGCACACTAGTAAATTTCGAATGCATACAATCATTTATAAGATAAATCCCAAATTATTAAATGCAGCATGCTTGCCAAAATGGAAGCTGCTTCGAGGGCAATGTGCATTTATACGTGAATAAAATGCTTAAAGCATCACTTACACACCTACATGCAATGTCCTCTCTGCTTCATTTTGTTGCACTAGCACTATAAAAGCTTCATGTCTTTGTCAGAAGGTGATAAAGAAAGAAAAATTAAATTGGCCACTGCGTCCACTTCAGAACTTGAATGCCCGTCTCATCATAATTACGATGTCTGAGCTCATAAGCGGAAACTTAAGGTAGCGTACCTGACAAAAAAAGACAAAAAGCTAACAGCCGAGAGTGGATAATGGTTACAGAGTCAACACAGAGTTCTGGTGTTACTATGGCTACCTGTCAGATTGGGTCTATATCATCATCCCTGCTGATTGATTATGTGCTCTGTCTTCTCTTAACACGCCAGCGTCATCCACTAATCATTTCACTTAAATGTCAGTGTGTGTAAAAGGTCACTGGATCTTCTACCCATACCCCATCATGGAAGAGTGGCAAACTGAGCATGAATTGCTCTCCAGTACCCACTGATCAATCACCCATAATCAAAGCAATTGATCAGGTCAGACAGGCCACCAGAAGAACCCCCCGCCGGGCCTAATCTATCTATTCATCTGTTTTCTGTGTGTAATGTCGTAGCCTCCGGGTGCCCACGGGAGACAAGGGATACCAGACGATCCTCACAGCCTGACAGCTCAGGGCAACGCGGGTCAATCCAATCTCCCACCGAGCACGGGTGCGTGCGCACACATGTCCAATTCACAGAAACACTACAGATGACGGAAGTGTCACAGCTTCAGGGCCAAATCACACCAGCACATCCTCGCTCGGGCCTTCATTCCGCTCGCTTTTTCATCTTTCCGAAACCGTCCCTCTCCATGACAGGGAATAAAAATAGAGCATTCGGATCAGACTCGTCGCTGGCTATTAACCACACAACCACATGTGAGGCATGTGACGGGAGTTAAATTAGTTTTGTGCGTGTGCGCTTGATTTAGAGAGGGGGATTTTTCAGTGCATGATCTCATGAACTCCTTTTAGCCTAAATCCATCCCGGACTGCCATTGACAGGGCAAGTACCCTCAGTCACAGCCCCAAAAATGACACGGGAATAAATTAATAACTTAATTAATTAGAAGTGACAGTAAAGACATTTATTATGTTACCAAAGATTGCTGTTCTTATGAACTTTCTATTCATCAAAGAATCATGAAGAAAATGCATCACGGTTTCCACAAAGCAGCACAACCGTTTTCAACATTGATAATAAAAAGATTTTAAAAAAAAGTTTCTTGAAATCAGCATACTGGAATGATTCCTGAAGGATCACGTGACACTGAAGACATAAAAAAATTACATGATCAATAAGTTATGACAACACGTATTTTTACATTGCTTTAACTCAACAAAATACGTTTTTTAAACTATTTTTAAGTCAGTTTAATGTAGTTTGACTTAAACAACTTAAACATCCAAATTCATTGTACTTAAAAAACGAATTATTTGTTTACAGTGAATGATGCTGAAAATTCAGCTTTGCCACCACAGGAATAAATTACATTTTTAAATATACTAAAAAAGAAAAGAAAATTATTTTAATTTGTAATAAACTCATTACTGTAATAAATTCACAATATTACTGTATGTATTTACATTGACGTTTAAGCCCTGTCCACATCTGGTTCTATCGGAATTCAGTTACAGGATCAAAGAATTTTATGATTGTAATGGATAAATATAATGGCTTTACTGGACATGCCTATGACTACCCTGTGGCGTGAAAGGCCGCAGACGGAAAAATACAAATCAGTATTAAAAAATCTGTTACTGGTAAAACATCTAAACTATTATGACATACTGGTTTGTTTTTCTACTAATACCATATGAGTTTTGGTTACCAATGTAAAAATGCACTATTAGTAACACGAAAGTGTCCAATAATACGAAGGTTGCCAAGATTAAGCAAGCCGCTGGTCATGTGATCTCAGTGATCACCATTTAAAATAAACCAGCTTTTTTAAGCTACTGGTATGACTGGAGCCTCATCTCAAACAATTGTAAAAAAAAAAAAATAATAATTCAGGTTTATCATACAGGTTTAGAAGGATTGAAGCATTTTCAATGAGGAAAAAAAAAAATGACTGAGCGCACCTTTAAGCTCACATCTGTGTTAGGCCATGATTGTGTCTCAGGAAAAGTGAAACACACCATTACACTGCAACATAAGGCTATTATCATGATACATTCACCTAGTGTTGTGGGAAGAGAGAGAGACGAACTAAGAGAGGAAAGAGGCAGCTGGTCTTCACTCCAGGTTGCAACTCACAGCAATTAGAGCAGGCAGATGGCTAAATGGCCGAGAAAAAAAAAACTCCAACTCCAAACGACAGTGACAAGTGTGCCAGGAGCACAGAGATTCTGACCCCGTCAACTGAAAGAGAAAGAGAGGGAAAGGGAGGGAAAGGGAGGAAAAGGACAGAATCTAGGGCACAGCTATACTTCTGGAAAAAAAAACTTCTGTTGTTACATTAACAGGCACATTTCTATCAGGGTCACCTGCGAATGCGAGCACACACACACACACACACCGCTGAGAGGAATTCTACTTGCTGAATACCTTTATCATGACACCAACTGTTTCGGTTTCACTCCCCCCTCTCCCACAAAGTGTGCTCTTGGTTAAATTTTAACCTGTTGAGATATGAGATCTGTTGCGTTGGTGTAAACAAAGAAGCTTTTTGAGAGCAAAGTTCCTGTAAGGCTAAACTATGCCGAGGGAATATAACCTTTATAACCTAAAGGGAAGAAACTGGAATACGAATACGAACCCTACCACTTTCTTTTTTTTGTGTGTGTGTGATTCATTTCTGACTTACAAAACAGGTTTCAGTGATACATCTGAATGCGGGACAAACAAAAACTACGACAAAATAATGACTTTAAAAAATGTTCCATAATGAAGGTGTTTTTGATTTCGTCACTAACAAAAACATTTTTTGAAGAAGAGAAGTCTAGAATATGACTGATCTAAATCATCCAATCATTAATGTTGAACATTGCCTCACACAAACTGAAGCTGAATTGCAAATAAACACCAGTAAACTATGAAAGCCAGTTTCTGCTATGAAAAAAAAATGTAATTAAAAAAAGTCAAAATTGTGTGATACTGCAAGAAGTTGCATCATGAAACATGAAATTCAAGATTTTCTGACTTAATTTCTTGCACTTCTGAGATTATATCTCTCAATTTTGAGTAACAATTTTTTTTTTACATCTCACAATTATCAGTTCAGAATTCAATATTATTGAATCTTATTGTTCTTTTGTGTGAAAGCTATAGTAATCACTATTGTTATGTTACTTGGTTGTCACATTCACAACATTGTATTAGTTTGATTTAGCATGTTTCCCTTTAAACAAAACTATTATTTTCAACTAATATCAGATGCCTAACTGCGTGAAAATTATGTTTTGCCCGGCGTACCTACATATTTTGCTTTACAAAAGGGCAAAGATGTAAACATAGAGCTTTATGTGGATGCTTTGTGCCGCTCTTGCGCAGCCCATTTAGCTCTATTTCAGCTGGCGGTGTGATCTGTCACAGGTTACTTATCACCTAACTATACATTCACAACCCAGAAACCTGACTGAAAACACTGCAGGAAATGATTGAGCCCCAGAGCATTCAGCACACACCAAGATCAGTCAAATATCGGTAAGACTTTAATAAGCAACCAAATAAAATAAAAAAGACAATATTACAAAGACTGCGAAAACATTCAGACAACCAAAATAAATCCTAAAAGCAACGCAAGGCGATAAAGCATTTAGTAGTATAGATGTGTTTTCTGTGTGTCCATGAGAGTTCAAGAGCACTGCTCAATAGTTTACAGCACAAACATGTTACAGGCATCAATAAACCACTTAGAATAAAAAACAATTAAAGCACAGATCATTTAAAAAAAAATAGAAAATAATAAACAACAGTAAAATCAACAGATACAAAACTCAATAGCACTTTACAATATGGTTCAATATGTTAACATGAGTTAATGCACTAAGTAACAAAATAACAATGAACATTTTTACAGCATTTATTAATCTAGATTAATACTCATTTCTGCATATACTAATATATTTTTAAGATTTAAAGTTGTTTAAATAACACTATCCCTAAATTAACATTATCACTAACCTAGGTTAATAAATGCTGTAATACATCTTATTCAATGTTAGTTAATGATACCTAATGCATCAAAAATGTGAACAAATTCAACATTATTTTAAAGCGATACCAATTAAACCAATTAAAACTAGGTATCCTTCATGCTCTCAGCAGTGAAGTACAATACACAAGGATGTGACATTACCGTTTAGTCTTATATCATGTTTATATATTTATATTATGTACACAGGAGGAATGGTTTGTGACTGGTGACATTAAGGCTTTTAAATGTGTGTGCATGTGTTTACCAGAACATCGAAACCAGACAACGAGAAACGACGACGACTTCGAGGAGACGTTATATCAGGACTCCACACTCTCTGGAAATCTACTTAAACCGCTTCGCATCTCAGAGGATACTTCCTTAATATTCTCAAGGCATCCGTTCCTTCATTACGGAATTCCTGGTGGAGACGTTGAGCTGGAAGGTCAGTGCGTTCTCCTCTAATGAGGAGCTAAAGCGTTCTGCCTCTCAGAGCACGAGTGACTGAATCACTTCCTCTACTCACACATTCACTGATTGTGGTCTGACCTTTCAATCAGGATGTAAACTAAGCTGCGTCGAAACCCCGGCCTATTCGGTGCCAGACGGATCAGAGCGCGTCAGACCGGCCCGTGTCAGACTGACCACCCTTTCAGAGGTGAGAACTTCAACTTCTTTCAGTGACATTGATCCAGACGTGGCACTAATAGGGTCAGTGAATCAAGATGGAAGCCCAGGGAAACAACACTACGGTACCCAATATGCCCTCTGATACTCGGGAATAGAGGCGGACACGTATAGACTGTTGGTACAAGGGCAGAGAAGGAATATATGAGTGTGTATGTGTAGTGTTCAGTTTAAATCACACTGTGTGTGCGCGAGACCCTGAGAGACTGGAGAAATAACTCACTGCCCTCGAGTCAGACACCATTTAACACCCTGACTCACTCTCATACACATACACTCAAACTACGCCCCATAGAAACCTTCCATATGTGAATGTGTTTGAACTCGGTACAGGTGGAACTAGTATTCGATACTAGATTACAGACATAAATATGTGATATGTGCTCTCATATAGTTCTGTACGCACAGAGCCGTGGTTGACATGCGCAACATTCGACCTGGATATTCACCTCGCCCCGTCTGCGTATTTACAACATTTAGAAGTATAGATATTTGTTGTCATTTTTAAGAAAAATAAAATGTGTACATACAGTAGTTTACAAATCACCTCACATCGAACAATACACATGATCGATCGTTCACTCATTCAAGAGCTTCTTCATTTTATTTCCCCTAAAACAAGGCAATGTATCTCACCGACCGAGAGGAACGTCAATAAAACTAGGAAATAACAGTACATGATGCATAACTGTGGTGTCGGATGAGAGGTATATATAGCTGCGTGGCCATGGTAACAATGGACATGGGCTATAGTTATAAATATAGATTTGTTGATAACACTTTAGAGTAAGGTTTAATTTGTCAGCATTAGTTAATGCATTAGGTATCATGAACGAACTTTAAACAATATGCCCACAGCATTTATTAAATCTTAGCTAAAGTCAATTTTGACATATACATTTCAAGTTCATAAATTAACATGTAATATGAATTAACAACAAACAATAGTATATTAATAAATGCTGTTAGCTCATGATAACTACATCTAATATTAACAAATTGAACCATATTGTTAAGTGTTACATATGTGGCACACCATCACTTCATAAGTTTTACAATATATTTAGTTAAATCATTCTTTTCCGGCAGGGTTTAAAGTTCACGGTGAATAAGGATGTGACCCTGACTCGCTGTTTTTATTACTACAGCAATCTGCTACATTGTTTTGTGACTGAATGCATAAGGAAATTGTACATGTGCAGGGAAAACGGTAAAATGTGCTGCCATCTTTTCCGGACTAAATGGATTGTGGGTGAGAACGAATACATAATTCATTAATATTTGATTTGATCAGCCCCGAAACCAAATGATTCACTGGTGAGTCATGTCACGGGATTGAGATATTGAGTGAACTGTACACGTCATCTCGAGACAGATGAGCACTGTGCATGTTTGACTCTTTCATGATCTACACAATACATAAGGATAGCTTCCATAGAACGTGCTGAAAGAGAGATGTAGCGCCGAGGAATGTGCTCTAACCAAACTCAACTAAAATCAAGTTTGAAACTGGTTTAAGTGTGAAACCATGATCAACAGAAAATAAGAACCTGTTAAAACAATTACATAACAGCACAGTGGATTTATATACATAACTTCATGTGTGTGCATGTCATATATATCACGTAGTGTCAACATCTGCAGTTTCGTATTACTCAGAAATTGTCCCCATGACAACCAGAGCAATAATGAGGAATAGAAGCCTGACAGTTTTGCATTTAGTAGTCTCTATTTACTTCACCCGATCCTTCAATGTTTTAATCTGTGCTATATCCAGCGTATTAATTCATCCTTCATTAACTCAATCCATCCATTAATCCTTTTCCCATGGTATTTGATGCCGTAATTTGTTTTTACAATAAAATTAATATTCGTTGAGAGGGAGAAATGCAATCTTTCTGGAAGAGGTCCACGTTCACTCTTCAAGAACCTCTCTCTGCTCTCCTCTTACACATAGACAGCAGTCCGAGAGATCACAGAGCCATCCCTCTGGGACTCCATGTCATCATCTATGTCATCTTCATGTGGGCGGAGCTGTAGGATGGGTCCAACTCCAGTGAAATGGTCATATCGCTCATCCTCTTCCTCCAGTTCATCAAATTTCTTCCTTTCAACCTCATCCATCTCTCTACTAAGCAGGATATCCTCCGCTGTGTGAGTGCGCGTGGTCTCGAGCAGAGCCACGCCCCCCGGATGTATGCCCTGATTGGCTGTTTTCTCATTAAGCCCCACATCTCCTCTGTAAATGGGCGTGTTGTTGTTCCCGTTGTTTCCGGTACCGTTTTTGCTTGACTTAGCAGAGCCAAAGAGGCGGGTAAAGGAGTCGTAGGGAGCACCGGTTGGCTTGCCGGTGCCGCGGTAACCATGCTGTTGGCGGCGATTATGGGCTACCAGGAAGTAGGCGAGGACACTTAACAGTACGATGGCCAGAAGACACGCGAAGATCACGCCTGCGATCACACCTGCATTCGAGGAGGGAGGTGATTGCTCTGGAGACAGAAAAGTGAAAAAAAGGAGAAAAGAAAGGAGAACAGAATTAGACAGAATTAGATTCATGGAAAGGAAATGGAAATTAAACGTTTAAAGAAAAAATCTAAACTGGAGATTTGTTGCCTTTCAGTCCATGTCTATTAGCGCTGAAGTCATCTTCAGCAGACTAAAAATATCGATGACTCATCCTGTACTACTACAGAGATTTGTGTCCAATCAAATGCGCTCTAGAATAAAAAAATGTCCTGCCCCCTAAATTAAAAATACCACCTGCAACTGACTAGCAAGTACCAAATCTTGGTTCATGTCAAGTGAAACATAAAGGGACCAGCCCTTTGATATGTTCTATAATAGTGGAGATTTTGATTCAAGTGACTTCAATCATTTGAACCGTTCAGTAAAAAGTGACCCTTTTCAATTCTTCAGTGACCCTTTTAGATAAGTTTCAACAATGGGATTTTTTGTGATATGAATAATTCACCTTAACCAGTTCGTTAATAGACACCAAAATATCTTATCACCCTTTATTGAAATTTGTGTATGCATTTTATAATTTTTATAACCCATTTTCTCTACTTGTTGTGAACGAGACTGACTCACATGCCAAACTGAACAAATGACATGGCTGATTCTAAGTTGGTCAGTAAATTCTCGTTCACAAGTAAGATTCATTAGTTCATTCAATTTCTAGTTCATTCAGTTTGTTCATGTGATGGCTCGTTCAATGTGTTCCCCAGAGACTTGTTAAGACTCCAAACAGACACTCGTTCAGTTAAGAGCATATTTGTTTAGTGCATCCAACAACAAAAATATCAGTACATGGAAGAGAAGATTTTTTTTCACTTAAAAGATTCATTCAAAAACACTGAATCATTCACAAACATCTAAATGTAAGTGTTTTCATGGGGTCTTTTTACGAGGCCTAGGGAAAAATTATTTCCAGTTTCTCACACACAGTCCATGTATAAACTTAAATGTCTGTGTATAGCCCTATTCAGATGGGACTAGTTTTCATGAATTATTACGTTAGAGAAATTTGTGTTTCACAGGCATACTTTGTGATTTTAAATTTTAAAACCTTTTGTGCACCAAACTTTCGCATGCTTTCATTTTCCTTTCAATACGGATGGAATAAAATTAATAAAAAGAGCCAAATCGTAAAAACGGCGACGCCCATTTTAATATTAGTGTCAGGGAAGATACTTGTCTAGATTTCTCTGTTCACTTATGTGGGTTTATTATAAACAGCCACTTCTATAAACCCATGTGAAGTTAGTTTAAATAGGGTTTTAATAATAAGTTAAAGGTAAATCAATAATTAATTAATTAAAAAACATAAATCACGTCTAGAAAACACACACTCTCACCTCTGTAATAAACACGGATGTTAGTCCCGTCCGAATCGGTACAGGAAATCACAGACGACAGGTGATAAGAATTGTAAGTCAAACATCGTTTAGAAAACTAGTCCTGTCTGGCTTATGTTGAATCACGTGAATGCATGTGGGAGGGTGACATTTATGTGCAATTCCTTAAGGGCAACTGCTTTCCATAAGGCCAGTTGGCAGAATTCACAATTACAATTGCACAATGAAGAAGGAAACACAGCACCAGCATGCAGTTTCACATAAAACAGAAAAGAAAAGATGATGGACAAAGGGACGGATGACTGGTTGACGGATGGATAGACGGACGTATGAGAGGAGGGAAGGCGTAAGAGAGGAGGCTGGGATTGACAGGGGAGACAGCAGACAGACGCATAAGCCTTGAAGCCACAAACACACAACAGCGTACAGCTTCTTCCTCACTGCCCAGCGAATGCGTGTATGAGATGAGTGTGCGAAGACGTGACCAGCACTGCTGAAAGAGAGCAGTGCGTGCGTTAACACCCAAAATAAACAACATCATAATCTCAAACTCTTACGCTTTTCATCGAGTGTCACCGTTTTTTCTTGTGCATCTTGCACAGACACACAGCTAACGAGAGAGACAACAGGAACACAATCATGTCTGACTGCCTCAGTCGCAATGTTCCCGTTAGCCACCCACTGTGGCGTACTTCTCTCCCACACACACACACACCTCCACCTCCCACTGGTTCAGCAGGAGTGAGCGTGTTGCTCTGATCTTTGAGTCAATCTCTCACTGCCTGCCTGAGTCTTCTGAATTATGCATGACAGTCTGATCATATAGCGGCCACACACACACCCACGGATCTACATGGCTTCATTATCGGAAGATTTCGCGCTCACACACAGCCACGGAGAGGTGCTTGCCTGTGCCTAAGTCGCAATCACAATCCCAGGGTGTTGGCACACAACCGAAAAGGTGTTCTGAGTGGTTTCCAGCATGTTGCTATGCGACTTCTAGGGCATTCTGAGTGGTTTCTTCTAGCAAAGGCACTGACCAAGAAGCACCAAAATTTGAAGTAGTACCGAAACCATAATCCGTAACAAAGGCAATATTTTATGCATGTTTTGTTCCCCATAGGAAGTTATTAAGGAAGCAGCTTTAAGTTGGCATGATCCATTTTTGGCTGCATCTTTTTTTATCTTATTTTGTATAATTTATCCAGGCATACTCTTTTTTTTTTTTTAAATCTTTTTTTTACCTCATCATTTTTTATTCAATTGTTATAACTTGAACTTCCGGTGAAACAAGAGACTTTTAGATAATCTATTCACTTGATTATATGTCATTATTTGGTAAAGATGAAGAGACCACATTAGTGGTAATACAATATAATTAGTGGTGTTCGCTAAGGCTTGGGTGAACTATCCCTTTAAGCAACTTTTAAAGTCGTGATGTAACAGAAGTAGCAGAAGATACTTCTGTTACATAGCGACTTTAAAAGTTGCTTAAAGGGATAGTTCACCCAAGCCTTAGCGAACACCACTAATTATATTGTATTACCACTAATGTGGTCTCTTCATCTTTCTCTAAGTACTGGCAGTATATTAATAAATGTACATATTAGCGCTCTGAAAGACTCTAAGTGAATGGCTGAGTGGATGAATGAAGCTCGCGGAGCTTTTTTAGACAGACGAGACCAAAAAATAAAAAATAAAAAATCACATCCTCTTTTCTTTATTCCGTCACACCACTGGACGGGAGAGAGCAGGACAAGGCAGAGGAATAGATTTTTTTTCATGACAGCTGGATGGAGAATATGACAGAGTCTCTAGAGTTGAAAATGAATGATGGAGGAGAGAGAGTGAGTGGGGGTTGAATCTAGGTTAGCCTGAGAGCAACATGAGGCACAGTGTTGAGAAACGATTTGGATTCGAAGTTGGATCCCTGCTCTGGCTCCAGTCGTGGAGCTACAAAACATGCTCCGAGGTATCTCTGTACCGCTCTCGTGCTTTCATGAGGAACACCGAGACCAGATCTGTGCGGGCCGACCTTAGTCACCATGGAGATAGTTGCCGGGGGCGAAAACAGCCACGCGACCGAGAAGGTAGTGGCCATTTCATGGCTGTCAAAACGGCTGCACTTAAGCAGAACCACTTCACGACTAACCAACACTTCCCGCGGCGCTCCACAAAACATATCTCCTCTTGCACCTGATTCCTCCACTACATGCCGCGAACGCCAACAGAACACAACAAATTTTGTCCGCACATGCACAACACAGCCTGGCTCTGCATTACGGGCTGATTAGCATTTCCCTTCCGCTCTTCCTTTGACAGAGGAGGATAAGAGGCCGGGAGCTGAAACAGCAGTGACTGACTTATCCTCACCGAGAGCCTCTTGTGGGGGGGGAGATGGTCGGAGGAGGAGGGTGGGTAGCAGTTTTGGAAGAAACAGAAGTGGCTCAGGCAAACAAAACGAGAGAGTTTGAAGTGAAGAGGATAAAAGTGATGCGAGCGGAAGAGGGGAGGAGAGCGAGAGGATGCACGTGCGATGGGAGAGCCGTAGGTTCCCAGGGGGGTTGAAATGCCACCAGCATTCATCCGCTCCCCCCTCCTCGTTTGGTTCAGTCTCTTCCTGCTTGCCCTTTTCTCTTGTTTTCACTCCATGAGAATATGGGAGGGACCAATATTGGAGGGAAGGCAAGATGTTGTCAGTTTAGTGTTTGGTAGGGGAATGTACATTTCCAAATGAGCAAAGATTTGCCTTAAAGCCACACAGATCTGCAAGGACATGTATATGTAAGAGAGAGAGAAAGAGAGAGAGGATAGCGAAGGCTTTTAAAACCCAAGTTGTGAGAGAAAAGCACCTTTCCTTCACATTACCTAAGAGCTATTAGTCTTGCTCAGCACTAAAGCAGCTCAGTCTCTCCGCAGTCAACCGTGTGGATATTTTATTCCATCAGCCTGTGACAGGACATCAGAACGGGCCAGAAAAAGCCAGAAGAGGACAATTTTGCACCCAATGACGGCGATCAAACGTACAGTAGCACTCACTTTGGCCATAAACCTATGGGAAGGGCAGGAGTAGTTTACCAGAGGTCACAAATCGAACCCACCCCCACATATGACATATTCAAAAAATGTATAAATGACTAAAAAAATAAAGATAAGATAAAGGAACAATCCTAATGGAATCAAATGAGAATACTTCAACTTTGATTTTGTCAATAAAAACCAGATGAAACAAATGCCCCATGATTACAATTAAATGACATTCATGAAAATATGAAGAGAGAAAAAAAGAGTTTCCACAAAAATATTACGCAGTAAACTAGAAAACAGTTACATTTAACTGTAATACTACTTAACAATATTAACGATTTACTGTATTTTTGGTCAAATAAATGCAGCCTTGGTGAGCATGAGAGACTTCTTTAGAAAAACATGACAAAAAATTTTTTTAGAGTAACCACGACACAATTTTACGCATTGTGAAATGACTTGCAAATTATGCAGCAGCAAGTGATACAATATCTTCATCATATGGACTTTAAAGGAAATGTTTCTGAATACACAAGAAAACGGTATCAAAACACCCAAATACAGCTGCACTCAACCCAACCCCACCCCAACACAGTTACATGTGCATTGTGCAATCACACACTCTTCTTCGGAAAACGTCCTTTACAATTCTACGGAACCTGTCTCACATTTTCCAGATCAAAAAAAGTCTCAGACTAAAGTAAAAACGCCACCATAGAGTCAGTAAAAGGCTGAATGCTGAGGGATGACAGTGCATGCAAGGTGATCTTGAGGACAAATAGAGTGACGAATAAAACAAACATACAGACAATGAAAGTGCCAACAAACTGCCTTATGTCTGAACTGTAACCCCTTGCTTGTCTGAAATTGAGTCTAAATTTCCAACTAATACCTCTGTCACCACCTCACACTCACCACTGTATAAATGTGAGGGTCCTGTTATGAAATACTATAAAGAGACTCACCCCTCACGAAGACAGTGATTTGATCTCTGCCATATCCCAAGCTGTTCCTGACCTCACAGATGAAGGTGGTATTTATTGTGTCATCAACTTTCTGGACAGCGAGACGGTTTTCCTGCACCTGCACTGTTTCAGGCATCAGCCCGGACAAACTGTGGGACAACATTCAGACAATATTATCATAACTTTTCAGATAGAACTAAAGCTTAAAAGACCTCATGACTATCAGCATTATGTCTGGTTCACTTTGCAACTTATTCTGGCCAAGGACCACCACTTAGACAGGAAGAAGCCATCTGACTGACAACAGTTTATTTTGTCATTCCGTTTGAAGGTGGGTTTCATAGACTGGCATTGAAAAAAAAGTGTCAGAAGTTGTTTTAAAGCCAGCTGAGAAAGTGCTTTCCATTTTTGGGCTTGTAAATGGACAGTGGGCGGTTTGTGGCCATTATCTTAAGCCAGGTGAACACTACAATTTTTACAGTATTTTTCCAATATTGCTTGTCAGACTGTACAATATATTCCCATTGAAGTTGAGTAAAAGCCATGCCACGCTGTGCAACATCAATGATACACATCATAGCAAAGACTTTGGTCCCAATCATCCAATTGACATCTCATAGAAGTCACCACACTGTGCGACTGACACTGACTGAACTGTGTCTGACACTGAGATTCTTTGCATAGGCTAGGGGTGTCCTGATCCTGAAGAGCCAATGTTCTGCAGAGATTAGCTCCTACCTGCCCCAACACACTTGACTGGAAGCTTTTAGCAATCCTGAAGACATTGATTAGTTCAGGTGTGTTAAATTAGAATTGGAGCGAAACCCGACTGGAAGGTGGCCTTCTAGGACCAGGACTGGACATCCCTGAACACACCTGAACCAGCCAATCAAGATCACTAGATACTTCCAGGCAGGTGTGTTAGAGCTAAACTCTGCAAGTAATTGGCCCTTCTGGAGCAGGTTAGGACAACCCTGCACAAAGTGATTAAGTGACAAAGTGACCCTATTAAGTCTTTTACAATCCTAGAAAAAAAGAAGATATTTTATACATAGTCAACTTCGCGAATACAGGCAGAAGCCATCTTTGAAAAACAGTCTTTATCAGTCGATCTCCGAAACGCCGATCCAAATGCGCTGGACCATATGAGATTCTACACAGTTCAGCGCATTTGGATCGGCGTTTCGGAGATCGACTGATAAAGACTGTTTTTCAAAGATGGCTTCTGCCTGTATTCGCGAAGTTGACCATGTATAAAATATCTTCTTATTAAACTGTCTGTACACTTACACAGTTCTCAATGCTTCGGTTTGAAGGTAGGGACCCTCATTATGCTACCGTGTTAGTGTGGGGCTATTTTGAGTCTTGTTAGTGGTATTAACAAGCGATTTTTAATTGTCATTACTCAATGCCCTATATACTAGCGTTATACTAGCGTTATAGGCTAAACTGTTTTTAGAGATAAAACTATTTACATTCGATAATCATGAAAACAAATCTCAGATAACGGTTGACTAGGTAACAATGTGTAATTAGACCAAAGGTTCATTTTGCGCCGGAGTTCTCCTTTAAGTCTTAGACTAAGCAGCAGAACTGAAAGTGAAAAGAAATGCTCACGTTTTCCAGGTGACAGTGGTGGGGTGGGGGTTTCCATCAGACTGACAGGTCAAAAACGCACTTGTCCGGCCCCTGTACCAGTTGTTATCGTACCCAACGATCTGTACCTGGGGAGGATCTGATAAAGAAAGAAAGACAGAGTGAATAGGTGGATCGAACAACTAGCCTTTATGAATGAGTTTAGCCTTGCACCATTGAAGTCTTAGGTAATTTGAACACTGATACGGTCTGTCAGCTGACTTCATGATGTCCTCATTGACCCTTAGCTCATGTTTCTGGTCCAAGCAGCACTGTAAAGCCTCAGGGTAATTTGCTTGATGCCCTTTACTAATGTCTGGCATATTCTGAGACACATTACTGGCCTGGACCGATTGAGACATGACTCACTACAGCAATTATCATCTATAGCAACAGGGAATGCTTAGCGTAACAGGATTTGGATCAGTAGTTGCTGGTGTAGTTAATGGTCTGATTGATATCTTACATTCAACAACAAGCTTCATCGGGAAGGTGTCAGGCTTGGACATGGTACGGTGCGACACTATGCAGCTGATGTCTTTGCCATTATCCGCTGGCTGCGGAGCCAGCATGTAGGTGCTCTGGACAGTGACCGTGTTATCCGCATTGTCCGTCTTCATCGGCGTCGACACATTTCCGTTAAGCGCCGTGGACCAAGAAATGGTCGCTGCCGGACGGCCATTGGATGATTCACACCGCGCCACAATGATCGGGGTTGTGCCGGCAGTAACGGTGACAGTTGTAGCCATGTTCTTTGGTTTAGCTGTGAGAAAGAGAGAGAGTTTGACCTTTATTTGATGCTATAATGTGAAGGAGGGTAAGGGAGGAGGAGGGGAGGAAGTGGAGACGGGAAGATCACAGATCGGCTTGTCCTGCCACACGCTAGCACAGCGCTCACATTGTACTCACGTTTCGCTCTGAGAAAGACATCAAAGAGAGGGAAAGGAGAAAAGCAGGGGAGACGGGGAACGACAGGGAAGCGACGGCCTCTCAGCATGATAAGCAGGCAGATCAATAGCGGAGAGAGAGAGAAGGGAGGGGGCAGGCGAGCGAGAGCCCGGCCAAGGTTACTGCCACATTTCACACACATTAACAGCAGCACAATTGATCTGACAATACCATTTATAAATCCCCTTTAAGCCCACAAACGGACACAGACTTGAGTCTGAGTATGCGTACACACACATACTCTTTGAAGCAGAATAAGGCTGCAACTTACAGTACAAATATTTTTATATGTGACCAGGCTGTCACTTTAAATCGTGTTTAAAAGAAAATAGCTTTTTTTTAACTTTTATTAATATATTATTAATTATTATAACAATATATATATAATTTTATGAATGCACACTAGGCAGTGTGCTTATACTATAAGCCTACACACAAATGTACATATAAATCTCATTACATATTCATCTAATCAATAATACAAATTTGTTGTTGAAATTTTCTTCATAAAGCTTTAATTATTTAACTGATTATTTGTTGCAGCTCTTAAGGAAAGCCCCAAGTTTTAATGTTTCTTTTCTCCTGTGCAAACAAACACACACACTCACCCAGCATGACCAATGAAGACACTCCCTGTTCGTTGCCGGAAGGGTAGGTGGCATATTCACAGATGTATCGTCCCTCGTCTGTCATCTTCACATCTGTAATCTGAATAGATGGGTTTTCCAAAGTGGGCGGGTCTGTTACAAAACGGACACGCCCATACAAAGGGGATTTGGTAGGGTAATTTGCCCCAAATTTTGGATGGAAGACTGCGATGTTGGTTCTCTCTACGTCAGTCTGTTCAAAGATCCATGACACCTGCATGCCAGAGGAAACAAATCCAAACTAAATTCAGCAGGAGACCAACAGATGATTACAGCACACAAACACTTTCAGAAAGTTCTTACTATGAGCCCAACAAACAAGCTCTTTCTACAAACTCTTGTTCGTTGGGTTCCACAGCTCTGCTTAAGACTGGCAGGTAACATGAAGTTGATTTCAGACCTGCGTGAGCTGGTTTTCGCCTGGATTTGGAAATTGGCAGCGCAGTGTCACAGCCTGACCAGGATATGACTCGACTTCTGCATCCACCCTCACGCGCTGAGCCAACGACCCTGGAAAGAGAATGAGAAAAGGCCATGAGAACAGGAAACAACCTTCACTTCTGTCTGGCTACATTCAGATGACCCACGACCACCTCGACGAGCGCAGGCAGAGAGAGAAATTCAGCACATACTGGAGTAGTCTAGGAGTTCAGGGATGACAAAATGATAAATGATAAATGAGGTTACAACCAAACAGCAAGTAGGCCAATGTTTCTGATCTCAGCCAGGGTGTGCGAATCTAAATGTGAATGTGTGTGTGCAAGCGTGTGTGAAAGTATCTATGAAAAAATAGCATTCAGCTCGCTCTCTGCCTGAAGCATTCATCATCCAACACAACCCTGACAGAGCACATTCAGCAACACACGAGTGTGTTCATGTGCGCACGTCAGTGGGGGTGTAATGTGGTAAAGAAGTGAAAATTGCACCCAAAACACAGTAAAGTACCATGGGAGTACTGTATAGGTCAGCCTTTCCGAGTCTGAGAGTTTCCAGCTTGCAACATTTCCCGATCCCATTCTTCCCATAATTTTCTGCCCTCTCACTACAACAGTGGTTCTCAAAGTGGGTGTGTGTGGGGGGATGTTGGGGCGCACAGGCACTGCAGGGGGGGCTCAAAACAGAAGCCAGCTTTTGTAACAGCGTTGAAGTGCGGGGAATAGCGTTTAGCTCTCTGCCTTTATAAAGCACCTCCAACGCCAATACCACTGAATCATTCTTAGACCGTTTACTTGTCACCGTCTGAACAAGCCCTACATAGAAGTTCCTCTTCAGTGAACGGAATCACAAGCTGCTATTGTGAACGCGCCGCTCCGCTGCCGTTTTCTGGCCTAAAGACTGTCGAGAGCACACTCCAGCCACTGTTTATATAGTGTTCATCCAAAGCATCACTGAAAAAGTGATACTGACAAGGTTATTATAGTATTGCATTTTTAAATTAGTTTTTATTTTAATATTATTCTCAAATTTCCTATACATTTCTATTTATTTTTTAAATATTTAGTTTCAGTTTCATTAATTATAGTTTAGCAGAGTTAACAGAACACTTCCAGTTAAATACATTTAATTGCTAACATGCTATTTGTTTTTCCCGTTTTCTGCTCAGTGTGGTATCTTGTCTAATATAGATAGATAGATAGATAGATAGATAGATAGATAGAGTCTTTATTGTCCCATAGGGATAATCACAGAAATAAAACATATAAGGAACATATAGAACATATAACACATATCCAAGTGCATATACAAACACACAACTCATTAAGACACCTACATAAAAAACAACAACAACAAAGCAACTGAGGTGAGGGGGCAGTATTACAGTTTGTTCAGCACTGTGATGGCGGTGGGGACAAAACTTTTTTTGAAGTGGGCTTTAGTCCAGGTTAGTGCTCTGTATCTGCGACCGGATGGGAGTAGTGTGAAGAATTTATTCAGGGGGTGGTCTGTGTCAGCTGCTATTGCGCGTGCTAGGCGTGTGATGGCTGTGTTATTCATGTCTGATAGGCTGGGTGTTGGGAGATTGATAATCTTGGAGGCAATATGTGTGATTTTAGTGAGTTTGTTTGTTAATATGTGTGGTATCTTGTTTAGTTTCACATGAGATGGTTATCTTATTTGGAATTAAGGTACAGCTGTATTTGCATAAAATTTAGACATGATGGAAATTCTTATTTGGCCATTTCTGCTTCTTAGGGAAACACAGAAAGCGTTTTTGCTTTTAAAAACAGAAAAAACGCGGGCAGTGGAATGTGGTAAAAGCACAATGTTTCGATATGCGACTTTTAACTTATTTTAACTTAACTTATTAGAACGTTGTGTCATGCGCAAAGCGATGAAAAATACGCGAGACTCGAGCGCAACGGTCATACATTAAAAAATAAAGTAGCGCAAAATTAAACTATTTATTTTTTGCTAATTATTATTTTATTTCAGTTATTTTTTTCAGTAACTGTTGTTAGTTTCATTTAGTTTTAGTTGTTCATTTATGTTGAAATTTTACTAAAATGTTTTTTGACCAATAGTTTTAGTCTTCGTTAACGAAAATAACCATGGATACTGAATTTTTTTATTATTTTTTTTAAATTAAAAGTTATGTTCTGATCTATTATTCTCTCATACTGTTATATTTTTCAATGATTCAACAACATTACAAAAGTTAAACTACTGCAGGTGTTTTTCATTGCACATTTTTCAATTTAAAAAATCTTTGTCTTTATTTTTAGTGAAATTATTTGGTAGGGCAGATTTTTTAAATGGTTTAAAGGGGGCGTGACCAAAAAAGTTTGAGAACCACTGATGATATTGATATACAATGAAGTGGCAAATCTACTGCATAAAGGTTTAAAACTCATTCATAAAACATTTACTGTTGATCACCAAATTTGCGGTTGAAATAATGTCATTTCAATAAGGATTTGGGCAAGATTTACCCACACAGATTTCACATTAGGTTCAAGTTGGTCACGAGTTTGCAGCATTCGCACCAAAAGAGAACTGCTTGGTTTGAAAGTGACTTCTGTGCTATCCGTGCATATCTTCATGCATCACTACACTACTGACAATAGAAAATGGAACAATTTCTCTAGTGTAAATTAGCTTTAGAGAGAGTCCGGAATGAAAAAACCCTACAGTATCGTAGGTAGAAAACCAGTTAGACCAGTTTGTCTGCTAACCAGCTGACAAGACTGAAACTCGCAAATTGAAAAAAACACGCCACGTCAAAACTGTGAAGGTGAAAAAAGAAGGAAAGAAAAAGGTATCAAGAGGAAGCTTAAAAAAAGTAAACATGTTTTATGAGAGAACTCTCAATTGCTTCCTTATTTTTATCCGGAACACATGGTTCAAAAGTCCACAAATATGGGACTCAAAATGTCTAGGTCACAAAGTTGTTTGTGACATTGATCATTTGACTCTGTACAGACCATCAGATGTTTTTCCATTGAAGCTCAAACTTGTGGAGTTCATACAAATTGAGTGCTGTTGCCATTAAAGCAAAAGAGGGAATACAAATACTAAGACCATTTTTCATTCAACTTCACCTAAACTGTAATGCTAATAATATAACTTAAAAAATATGAATTTATTTAGACAAACTGAAGCATGTTTTTTCCCAATAGTGGTCTTGTGGACCCCACCGTGTCTCTTTTTTGTCTTCCGCAGGTGCTCAAACTGAGACGTGTGTGTGTGTGTGCCCACCGAGGCGATTACTTCTGAGCCTGCGTTTAGCACTGCTGAGCCCTGTTATTGAAAATCTCCCTCTCGCAGTCTCTCTCTGGACGGAGAGTGTGGATAGGTCATTACACTGATGTGTAGAGGGAGTCAGCGGTCCATCAGAACGCTAAACACATACACTTCTCACCTTAACATACAGCAGCACGGTGTGTAAATAGAAAGAAGGGAAGGGGGTAGAAGATAGAGAGATTCAATAATAAACTGAAAGCACAGGAGAGATGCCGACAACCTCAGTCAGTGCAGATGGCGTATTTAATTTCACGCTAATAAAAAGGCTGTAAGGGATACACGTATGGTACCATATAATGTACATACGTCACATCTGGTTTTTCACATACTACAGTTTTTTGGTGAAAAAGTTTTCAAACTTAGTTTTACTAAATTTCCACTTACTAAATTGAATGTTGTCTGGACATTTTATTGAAGTTATCCATCATAAGAGGATTGATATATTCGGGGCTCCTTTGAAAACCCCTGTACTGAACAATTGGCACAGTTACACAGCATTACATCCCATTAAAAACACTGTATGTCTATCCATCCACTGTTACCATTTGTATAAAATTAAATACGGCATCTGCCCGGATTAAGGTCCAAAGCGACATGTTAAACAGAATGAAAGACAGAGGCTGTATGTCAACCGTGTTTTCTCTGTGCTTGACGCCTGCAGGTGACATGCCACACACACACTCAGAGGGCGTTTATGTAAATCACACACCACCATTCGGAGGCCTGTCACCCATCATCATGTCACACACACACACCCAGCTGTCTTAAATCTAGTGAGCTCCTGCTTCTCATCCCTCCAACCTGGGAGAAAAACTGTTCAGTCCAGTGCGGACAGTGACAGACGAGTGCCCAGAATGAGAGTTTAGATGGCAGACAACGCGCTGTGACTATCAATTGCGTGTGTGTGTGTGTGTGTGTGTGTGTGTGTGTGTGTGTGTGAGAGAGAGAGTAGACCATTTTATATTGCAAGGACAGATGACGGAGCATTCAGGTTCTGTCCGCAGAGCTTATTATCGCTCACACTCACACATAATCGGAGTAAATGCGTGGTTTGCAGGAAAATGGAGATGTCCAGTGGGTGAATGAGAATCATTCATGACACAGCTGATGTGTGGAGAGAGAAGAATAAAGATTGAGGGGTGGGAACAGATGGAGACGAACAGCTGGAGGGGGTCTGTGGGGAGCACGGCCGTGCGCGTGTTCGCGCGTACAGTAAACATGTTTATTTGCATACGCAGATGTCTGGAAGTGTGAAACTGTACCTTCTGTTTTTGTGGACTTTTTCCACTTTTTATTGATAGAGACAGTAGAGAGGAAAGCTGGGACTAAAAGGGACCTTGTCTCAAAGACGCAGCCTAAATTCAAACTGTGTCCCCCCATATGAGCACCAAGGATCAATCCCTGCATCTAAATATACTGCAAAAAAATTTTTTAACATTGATAATAGAGATGCACCGATTGATCGGCTGGTGACCGGAGTTGGCCGATTTTCACGTGAACGGCCATGACCGGCGACATATACCGATTTTATGCCGGTCAAATGCACTCCGCCGCCGCATGATTAACATTTTGAGCGGTAGCCTACGGTCTCCTAAATGGGATTTTATTTCTGCGCCCCTTAGAGTACGGTGCCACATTTAGAATGTTCAGTGACGGGTTATTCCTATCAGCCAAACATAGTGGAAGTAACTATAAATTTTACTCTATTCTTCTCACAGTTCACCGGCCACTTTCTTGCATGTATTTCGGGAAAAACTGATAAATTCACGTGCTGTTAATCCGACTGACAGGACAACATTGCGGCGCCCATCTCACGTTATAGATCAAGATTATTTATAAAGGTTTTTAAACAACCAAACACACTCACTTACACGTATTTGGGATTCGGAATATCAGATAGTTGATGACATGGTAAGCAAGTTTGTGAATATTTTGAATAAAAAAGGAAAAGCGAAATAAAAGCGACACATCTGTCATACAGTGTTATTGTGGCTGCGGTGTATCGCGTGACGCATCACCATGGAAACATTAAAGGGAACGTTCTAAAATAACGGTCGCCTTGAAAAAAACTCACTCTGGGGGGGTCAGTTAGAATATTTTAAACTTCCACGTGAAAGGGTTAAAGAAAAGATAGAAAAATATATTTGTGTGTGCTGTGAAGTGGTTAGAAAAAATTAAATCAGTATCGTCAGGTCAAACTCAATGAAAAATCGGAATCGGCCTAGAAAATTGTAATCGGTGCATCTCTAGTTGATAATAATAAGAAATGTTTCTTGAGCAATGAATCAGCACATTAGAATGATTTCTGAAGCGAAATGTGATCCTGAAGACTGGAGTAATGATGCTGAAAATGCAGCTTTTCCATCACACCATTTATTTTAAATTTAAAATATAAAACAGTTATTTCAAATGGTAATAATATTCACTATATATCTGTTTTTACTGTATATTTGATCAAATAAATGCAGCCTTAGTGAGCACAAAAGGTTTCTTAAAAAAAAAAACCTTTTCTTAACAGCAGTGAGTATTGCATAATATCTTACAATTTTGCTTCTCAGGTAAATTTTTCTTATTTTAAGGAAGTTTCTTACTGGAAACCAAGACAAAAATACAGTATGCAAAGTGCAGCATGTCAAAAGACTGGATGTCAGATGTCCCAATGCTCAGTATTCATGAAACTGTAGGTGAACAATCCCCAGATGACTTATTGCATCTGCTGAGATTCTGAAGTGTTCTAACAGTGGACACTCTGCTATCCCATGAGGCCGCAGGAGATGAGAAGCCATCAGATTCAAAAAGTATAACAAAAATAGTAGGGAACTCTAAAGGATAGTTCTGTATTTCTTTCTTCTGAACACAACAGAAAGTATTTTGAAGAATGTTGGTGACCAAACAGGTTACCATTAACATTCATTGCATAGACAAAAAAAACAACAACAACAGAAAACAGGCATTTCTCAAAATATCTTTTTATGTTCCTCAAAAGAAAGTTAGTCATAAATCTGGAACAACATGATAGTGAGTTAATGATGAAAGAAATGTGTACCTGTTATATTATGCTTGTTTAACACCAAGGTCAATTATTCTCATGGTATGTCATACGTCAAAGACATAGGTCAATGGTGGATGTATATATTTAAACATACTTTAGCAAATCCTTTAACAATGTAAATATGTGATTTCGTATCGATCAGTGATTCGTGATTTCGTACACTATCAGTGACAAACATTTAAATGGTGTCTAGTGTGTGATCATTTTGACTAGGGATGAACCAAAATGAAAATTCTGGGCCAAAAGCCCGAAACCAAAAGTAAATAAATAAATAATACCGGTAATTTAATTAATCAACCTTATTTTATAATCATCACTCAAATAGCTAAAAATGAGTAGTACAGTAGTAGTAGTAGTAGTAGTATATTCAAGTATATATAAAGGCAGTCTTAACAACAGAATTGTTTCTACTATAGTTTTTTTGTGAAATATAAACATTTAAATGACAATAAGCTGTAAACTTGTTTTCATTACAGATTTATTCAAGCATACATTAAATAATTTAGACAATTTGAGTAAAACGGCAAAACAACATTTATTGTTTGAATTTCGGTGCATCCCTAATTTTAACCAGATATTTTTGTCAAGCATGTGCAGTCTTATGAGGAGCTCAAATGATACTATAGACACACACAGGAAAAGAGCAGTTTTCACACAACCCTGTTCCCTTTTACCACACACACACACAGACTCACAATTATGAGCTAATGAGGCCTGAGAGAAAGAATGAGGGCCATGTGCAGCTTGAAATGAAGCACAAATCATCATCCATTTGCCTCTTTGTACAAACACGTGCAACACACACAGATTGAGAAGAGTGACACATGACCAGGGCGAAGGGACTTCCATCCTACAGGCTAAATTATTCATCTGCTACTTACGACCGAGAGAGAGAGACAAGAAATAACAACACGATGCTTTTTGCAAGGACTGAAAGAGAAGCGTTTCACCCAAATAAATCATAGGCTTCTCATTTTCGATTAGGAGTGACACAGTTTGTGCATCACTACAGTTATTCCTCGTTTTGCTGGACATGTCGAGTCTTCGCCTGCATGTATTCTGGGCTTGTAGCAGCTGTCAATCATCAACTCATGTCACTTAAAATGTCACTGGCCAGGGGTGACCAATCAGATGAGACGAGATAAGAAGACGAAAGATTGCTGTTTGTTTGTTTTTACAAATCCTTAAGATTAGAGACAACAAAAACCATCCACACTTGACCACACTGAATGCTTCAACAAACACACACATATACACGCAGAGCTCAGAGGTAATCTGAAGACTAATCTGGAAGCACTTGTGTGTGTGTGTGTGTGTGTGTGTGTGTGTGTGTGTGTGTGTGTGTGTGTGTGTGTGTGTGTAAAAACAGGTTTTGCTCACCTTGTAGGAACAAAATGTCAGAAAATGTCCCCAGAAGAGCTTTTTAAATTCATCTGTAATGCTTCCATTTCATTTATTAATATTGACATGTAAAATAATTTTACGAAACTAACTAGATATAGAAGTGAGCTCACAAAACACATTTGTTCTGAGTTCAAATCACATTCAAAGTAGCCGTTACACAAAGAACTTTCTTTTTTCAGAGGTCATATTGCAAACATAAGTGATATATCGCATGACTAGCCTTTGAACAAAATACAGATTGAATCCAATAATTAAACACTTCTGGTTTCGCTTTACTTCTGCTGCCTTGCACACGCTCAAACACACTTGTCTCCATCTGTATGTGGTGTGTAATAGGATTCCTGCATTTTCCAGAAGGAGGGAACCCGTTCGGTTAGCCGCTTCTGGGTAAAGTAAAGAGATGGCACAATCTCCAGCCATAGCTAAGAGACCGCAGCCAATCACATTATACTAGGCTTCAATTGTGTACAATACGAGCTCACAGCAGGCTCGCATTTAACTAAACAATGCTCAGAAGAGCTGATCTAGGAGGCAGAATGACTTTTGTTTAGTCTTACTCTCTTGTACTTACTTTTTGTGTTCGGTTTAGTATGTAATTAGTAAAAAAAAAAGAAAAGAAAAAAATATTCAACACATGATGTGGTTCACACTTGGCATGTTTGGTTTGATTAAAACTAACTTAGGTGCGATTGCTCTGTTAGAACGGTTCACTGCCATCCGAACCTTTGTGCGCACCAAACAAGTTTCAAGGTTCGAATTAAATATGAACGCAACATGAACCAAAAACGTTCGTTTGTGTGTGTGTGTGACAGAGGAATTCCTGCCGCTGTCTAACTCCTTTACACATTTTATAAACTCTTCACAAGTTTGCAGCTGGTCAAAATACCATCATATGTAGGTTACGCACATACAACGAGCCTATTTAGCCCAGCACACAGCATTGTTTTGGATGTTTGGCAAGTTCCGTCATAAAAGCAGACCAATCAGGTTGTGATGTGAACATATCCCAATGCCTTTAGGTTCAGTGTTTAAAATGCCAATGTGAACGCTAAGCGGACCAGAACCTTTTTTTAGTCCGGACAAAATGAACCAAGCAAACCAAACTTAAAGTGTGAACACAACCCAAATTGAAAATGATAGAAATACTGTGAACTGCAAATATAAATGGCAAGATGACATCTTTTTTTTTCAGATGTCCTTGGGGCGGCACATAGTGACATTTACTGTAGTCAGATTGCAAACAAATGAGTCTTTTAAACGATTATTTTTAGTGAATCAAAAACATACAGCGTAGCCCCTTTCAAGAATAAATTACTCTATTATTCGGCCTTTTCAATTAATCATCCAAAAAGACTGGCAGACTTTCTAAATTATTTTATGAGAGTTTGTAACCAAAAGTGTTAATGAGTTTATAGTTTTGTAATAGTTTTATAAAAATGTAAATTTGAAAATGTCATTACATTAGCGAAAAAGTGAATTTCATTCAAACCCAAGTAAAATAGTCAATATTACTGAAATACACCACCAAATGAATCAGAATCTAATCAAATCTAAATAGAACTGCAACTCAAATCCAACAGAGGGCTTGTAAATTAGAATCAAGCTGTAATTTAAAACTTTTATCTTGACTTTTGTAACCATTTGATACCGTGTCTTAACCAGGCATGATGCGATAAGTTCCATTGACAACAAATGTATCTGTTCATACTGAACGTGAACTGCAATCCCAGCCAATCAAAATGTACATCAAATGCACAACCCCAAAGAATCGAAAACCAATCAACTGACAAACTGTCCTGTTTTTCATCAGCTTTTCTTGCATGACGTTTGTTAACAAGTAGTCCTTCAAGCATTATCATATAATGTTATGTTTGCAAATGCCATAAATTCAAGTATTATAAAGTGTTAGCCAGGATTGTTTAAAGTACCGAGCACGAATCAAAGTCCACAGACCCCCTCAGACGCATTCTCAGCACGCTTTCTGAACAGACATTCATTACAGTGTCTGTAAACACACCGAGTCAGTAAACACTCGGCTCAAAGCAGCTAAATGGCCAGTGTTAGCACAGCACACAGACACAAAACAGCCTATCTGAGGAGAATAAGGGGGCAGTTGGGGTGAGCTGTGCGTGTGGACAGACAGCAGCACGTTTACAATGCTAAGGCACATTCCACTGAACACATTAACCAAGCATTTCACTACTTGGGTGTAATGACATCACTTTATGATGAATAAAGAGCTCATAAATGGTAATTAGCTCACAATGACATTGCTAGGTAATATTTGTACTCCACTTAGTCTTTTTACTTAATGGAATTTCGGTCTCATGAATACTAATTAATTATGACTTGGTTCTAAGGTGTCAATGCGATGTGCGGTGTTCGTTTTGCTCAATTCGCTAAATCTGATCATTTACTTGATACCTTCGAACTTCTCTTTTTTCTTTCTTTTTTGGTGGTTAATATACATATTTGCAACTGAAGTGTCAACGTTTCTTGAAGAAGAAGAATAAACATTGTTCTGGTATGATGATTGGTGTACAGATAGGCCTATATTCTGATTTACACATCTCATCTGACTGTCTCTGTTCTATGTATATGAATGTTCAGACTTTTCGTCCGCTCTAGAAATATTGAAGGTCCGTAGATACAGTCGTAGGCAAAGTTGTCTATACTCTGCAGAGTTTCAGCAGAGACAAGCGGATTAGTAAATCCGGTAAAATATCCCCTATATTATATGACAGTAAAGGTTCATATTTGGCTATATGTTATTTTACCTTATTAAGCCCTCTAAACCTATGTTTAGCCTATGGTGTGATTTATGCACACTTGTTCAAAATAGCCTGGTATGGGCAGATTGTTCACATGACGTAGGCAAAAGTTTTGTATCATTTACATGATGGATGCACGTTCTCATGTTTTGTTCTTTTAATTATTACCATGTTGGGCTGGGTGTCTATTTTTCTTAAATGCATCAACTCAGAATGCATAATGTTGTTTGATTGCTTGTGTTACCTGAGAAAATATATAATTTTGGTCTATTTGATGTAGTAGATTTAATGCAAGTGCGGTTCTGGTTGCGGGTATTGGCTGAAAGTTGGCAAATGTTCTGCTGGGGTGCGTGTGTGGTAAACTATAAAGCTCATTGGATTTAAACCATTATCATCATTACAGATAAATCTGGCTAATTCACAGCAAAAGAATGCACGAATCTGTGCTGCTTTTCTGTGAGACTCATTGCAGCAGAGAGATGGATGGAGACACACACACACACACAATATGGCGGATGAGGTCAGGTTTAACATCTACTCCATCACGATGACCAACACAAATGAGTCCGTGTTTCAAAAATGTTGATAATGTTTCTTTTGATAATATTGGCACAGAGCGACTTGTCTTGTGGACAATTAAACGTGAATCCTCTGCCTTTATCAGCATGTGTCGTGTCAACGTCGAACAATAAAAGAGGAAATCAATCAAGAGATCACTCACTACCTGCATCTGCTGATAGCACACACACACAGCACCTAACACCCCCCATTAATTAAACTAGCTCCCTATAATTACACTGATCTTCAAAGAGGGTGACAGAGAGAGAGAGAGAGAGAGAGAGAGAGAGAGAGAGAGAGAGAGAGGGGGGGGGGGGGATAAACCAGAAGAAAATAGAAGGAATGAACACGGGGCTGATTAAATGAATACATGCATCCGTGTTGTTGACTTCTGGGAGAATGTAACAGAAGTACAATATATATTAAGCAGATCACCAAAGAGCTAAATATGACATGTACGAGAGCGGCTGAAGGAAACACACACACAAGCAGCAATAAGCTGTTAAATGAGCTGGCTGCCGGCATCTCCTTTTAAAGGATGTGAGGGAGATTAGGCTGAGGCGGCAGAGATTTGCCACCACTTTTGATTAGGAACGGATCATCCTGGATTTTCTTCACATCACACGTACACACTCGCACATCAGAGACGCGGCTAATTACAAACGCACACAGGCGCACACAAATGCCCTCACACGCTCCAGCAGCGATGTCTAACTAATTACCTGCTGGAAATGACAGGATCTGCAGGTGAGAGGAGAGACGAGACGAGAAAGAGACCGCTAGAACTTTAACACCTGAGAGAGCAGAGGTGACCGTTATCTGTTTAACACCAAGAAGAGAGAAACCGAGAAAGAGTTGAGAATAAGACGAGACTATTATCACATGAACACCTGAGAACGGATAGAGAAGGTATGGAGACAAGAGACCCAAAGAGGTGCTAAGACACAACATGAGATGAAAAGAGATCAAAATTAGACAAGAAAATTATCACTTTTAACACCTAACCTGGGGCACACGAGACAAGGAAAATATGATAAGTAATAAGACGGATGAGAAGAGAAAGAGATGAGATGATTTTCAAGAGACGAGACTGGCTGAGACTTATCACTTGGACACATGGAAGATAAGAAAAGAGAAGTTAAGGAGACGAGAAGAGACAAGAAAAGAAGACATGACAAAACAAAGATGAGTATCACTTTAACACTTGAGAGAAGAGATGAGACTAACAGAGTAAGGCGAAAGAGAAGACACTACATGAGATGAGACAACAAGAGACGCAAAAAGGATGAGAAGGAGACAAGATGGTTACTATGGGGGGGAAAAAGATTCAATGAATCATGATTCATTCTTTAATGATTCTGAATCAATTCACAAAAATCAGCACGCCAATCGTGATGGACAAATTTTGGATTGAAATGTGAGGTGCCTAAAGACTCCGACCCCTAAAAGAGAGGTTTATAACAACACCTGAAAGAGGAGAGAGAAGACAAGGTATCATTTCCACATCTGCTTCTCTTCAATCACAGCGGCATTCCAGAACAGACCGGTGAAGGAACTCGGCTTATCTATGAATGATCAGCCAAAGAAAATCCGGACATGAGGAGTCCTGAAAAACGGGTCGTAAACCCATCACTCTGTTATTTCCAGGGATAAGGAGGGGTGGAACGGGAGGAGGGGAAAAAAATGAGAGCGAGCAGAGAAATGCAACAGCTGTTTCCCATCACATCTGCACAGAGACACAGCCATCAGCTCACAGACACTGCCCTGCGGAGGAGAGAGACAGACACAGGGTGGTGTGTGAGTGTGTGTGTGGATGGTCACGGTGGGGGTGAGCGGTAGATGAAATATGGAAAGAGAGAGAGAGGGATGGGGGGGGGGGGTGATGTGAGAGTTGGAGTCGAGCTCTGTTGCTGAAGTAACCTGCTCTGCATTCCCCTTGAGTGAGTCTTTCACTCCCTCAGACAGCTGAAGTTCCTCTCGCTCGTGCTCTCGCTCCCTTTTTCTGACACCCGGAACAAGAAGGGCCTGTGTGAGTTCAAAGATGAAGGAACCCAAAGGAAAGTGTGGGAGTGTGTGTGTGCAAATGTCCTCATCAGACCCTGCTTCACCGTCAAGGCATGGCAGTCGCAGCAGCAAGGAGAAATAGGACACATCCATCTAAAGCTGAGTGCCGAAGGAACGCCACCTCGCACCAGCAGCAGGGCTGTTTTTATATTAAATTAACTAACATTTGTACATGAAGCAAATACAATGAAAAACTGTGGACAAACACAAATTGCTGCCACGTGGTGTAGCTTGTGTTTCAATAAAGATTAGGAAAATCTACTTTGCGAAAACTTACAAATTGGGGGGGGGGGGTGCACTGTTTCCATGGCAACATATGAATTAACCCCCCCCCCCCCCACACACACACACACACACACACACACACCGCACCCCTCTGAGTTTGCGTCTCCGGTAACCGCTGGGGATGGAGACACACGGTTAGTGGTAGGTTTATCTCATCCCAGGTTATCATTGAGAGCAAATGGCTGATGAAAGATAATGAATCAAGACTGGAGGTCTCATGTTGAAAAACACACTAGAACACACAAACATACACACATTTGCCTCCTAATCTCCCTCTCACCGGCTTTCAAAGCGTTTTGTTGACTGATAATGGCCGCTAAAATATACAAACGCTACATTGTTTGCTTTGCTTTCAGTCTGTCTTGATTTATCTCTCAACCACAGAGAACTGAACCAAAATATTTGCTTGCTAGTTCAAAGAGCCATTCTTTATTGCATCTCTGGAGTTACTCACATGCATGTTTACTTACCAATGTAAACAGGACTAAATTAAAGCTAATTAGTTTTACTACAGACTAACTTCAACCTCAAACAACAATAACAGAAAACGTTTTGCATTTACTTTATTCGTGAACTTTTGGTGACATTTCTCAAGCATTTTGTTTCCCGAACGCACATGCATGCACACACACGCGCGCACACACACACACGCATGCACAGACGCATGCACACACGCACGCACACACACTACCACCAGCGTCTGTGCACTATTTAACCCTGTCTTATTCTATTATAGTGCACCAGGTGTAAGAATGTGCTCACATTCTCTCTTCTTTCCATCTGTTCTCATCATCCATCTCTTTCTGCAGTCCACCTTTTCTATGCTCTAATTCATTTATTCATACATACATGATATATACACACATACATGCAATGAATTCAGGGAGATTAACCTCTACAAGATTAGCAAGCATTAATGATTTTTTAGAGCTAATTTTTAAAAAGTAAAAATGTATTGTACTTTGATAATCACAGCAAACCTCTTTAGTATATAATTACAAAATATGCTTCAAAAGTCGACATGAAATGGAAATTGTCAACCCATTTAGCTTCCATAATGTGATGTATTTCAGAGTGAAATGGGATATTTAATGAGACATAAGGATTTTATCATACCAGATAACATACCAGCACTGATGAATTATTCACAACAAGACCAGGAAAGTGCATTAAGACAAAAAATAAGATTCATTTCAACGTCACATTGACTTTAAATAACACCTACATTCTTCGACTGCTAGCTAGAAACTATTTCAACTCTGTTAAGTACTGCCAGGAACCGTCCATGCACAAAGGTTTCCACTTTTGCAGTTTGAGTTCCCATCAAAGCGAAGGATTGAACGAGGGGATCTCAGAGAAAAGCAGAATGCTAAAGGGGGGAGATTCGTTTCATCTGCTCTTTTCGGCTCATCAGGAATGACATAAAATAAAATCTCTCACACAAGGTGAGGAAAGAATAACCACGCAGCACAATAAGGTTGTTTGAACAAATCCATTTCAATTGCTTGAAATCCATCAGAAAATGCGTTTGCATAGCCTCTGTGTGAGAGCTGCTTGTTTGTCAGCCACACTTCCGCTGCATGTTAAAATATCAATCTTTCTCTCTCGCTCCCTGACACCTCTCCTCCTCCATCAACCATCCCTTCATTCACCCACCCATCTATTCATCCCTCTCTCCCTCAGCATCTAAATAAATAAACATTGAGAAGGGAACGAGGGAGACCAGGAGAGAAAAACTAGGACACTACAACCTGGGACCCATAGACCTCCCCCACACACAGACAGACTGAGAGAGACAGGATGGTATGGTATACCGGCACATATTTAGGTAAAGGAAGGAAGGAAGGAAGGAAGACGTAAGAGGAAGAGGAGTGTATTACGTTCAAGAATGAGGGATAACAGCAGGGGAGGGATGACGTTAGAGCATAATGTCATGGGTTCGATTCCCCGGGAATGCATGAACTGATATGTATTATTGGATAAAAGCATCTGCCAAATGTAACTGTCAATGTTATTAATAATCCAAATCAGATAAATAGACTTCCATGGGGAGAGACAGAGGGATGAAGAAAAGGCTGAATCGAGATTCCTGCCCTTTTAAGCTGCATCTGCCTAATCAAAATGCTCCAGTGCTAATCACTTAGAGTCGATTTTACATCCCTTGCTAGCTGGTCCGCCTGGGGCTTTTTTCCTGTTCTTTTCTTTTTCGTTCTCTCACTGGCCCGTGTTGCCCTGAGGGCTCGGTTATGGCACAGAAGAAGAATAGCTCACAAACTGAAAACAAATTTACACTCATATCATGTTAGTCTACTCATACATATGATATACAAGCAGATATTAAGCTAAGGTGCGTGCACATACAAAGCTGCATGAAAATACTCAACCATACACACAGAGATCAGGAATTTTCATATGAAAATAAGAACAATGCCTGTCTAACTCCGAAGGGTGCAGGTCATCTCATATGTACGAGTTGGCACACCCTATATATCAGTTTATTTTTCAATGGAATATTTGATAACAATTAGCCAACTAAATAAATATTTTGTTTAAATTAAACAATAAAAAATAAATAAAAAAAATGTAGCATTAGAGACCTCTTTCCATTTTTTAAAAAAAATCTTCCCATGCCCAAACTTTTTAAATGGTATAGCCTAGTGTATATATAAAAGTATTATAAATTAACACGTTTTGTTACAATGTTTTCTTGAGCTGCTCAGTTTAATTTAGATTGACCCCAAGTAGCGTTATTTTCCCGCAGTGCCCTTCGAGGGCACAAAAATTCACCCAGTGTGTCAGCACTTTTATTCCCCATCATGCTTTGCTTCTCAGGGAGGGCCATAAAAAGGAGAGCCATTGTGAAAACTATCCATTCACCCCTCATAAAGAGCGTGAGGAACATTTTCTCCTCTCTTCATTCTTCTGTCCTCTAGAGAGCAGAGGAAGAGAAGGGTAGATCCTCCGACGCTGCCATATCACTTACCTGTATAAAGGACATGGCTGAGAGAACAATGAGGGGCTTTCTTTAGTCTCTCCCCTCACCCCACACACGCACACACACTTGTTTGAAATGCAGTGTGATTCTAGAAGAGGTAGGGAACAAACACAATGGCTCCTCTGTTCCTCCATGTCCACCATTTCATGTTCCCTTTACTCATCACTGATGAACTGAGCTGTGACTGACAGGTACTATATGTTAATGAATAATTATGTGTAATTTAGAGAGGAATTCAATACAAACAATACAATAATGCATCTACCATCTTTATCAACTGAACTGTACTGGTGCGTAGTGGCATAAGTTAGCAGTGGGGATTTTGATTCATTCTAGTGACTCAAATCTTTTGACTCTGTTCACATACCTTTACATTTAATAATTTAGCAGATGCTTTTATCCAAAGCGACTTAAAAATGAGGAAAATTATCAGCCAAACAGATTCGTTCAGATTCATTCACTTGTTCGTTCAGTGTTTTACATCAGTAGGTGGAGGAAGTCGGTGTCTTTTTGTCTTTTATGAGCGAGTCACTCAACAGATTTCTCTAAAAACAGAGTAACAATTGTAGTTTATTAATATAATAGTGTTGTAGAAATAATGTGACTTCACCTATTTTTACAAATGACAAAGCAGATTTATTTTTTCCTCCATTGTGATGACAACCGAGACTCAAAACACATTCTTCCAACCACTGCACACACACAAAAAACGGACCGAAACACCTTTACTGAATGTACATTGCTGTGTGACGCATCAAACAATAGCTTCAAGTAAATCTAGCAAATGCGACACCTACACAGAATCTATTGTCACTGGTGTCAGTGAATTCTCTCACTGATTCTTACAAGTATTTTGACCTTTAACTGAATCACCAAATGGTGTTTTCTGCTATCTCCGCGTACAGTGTTTTTCTCTTTCAACAATGGAAAATGAGCTGTTTAGCTGGTTTAACCTTCATGAACCACATAATGGGACAAGAAAGGAAAGAGACAAGAGAAGAGAAAGACTACTGGGAGAAGGAAAGAGAGGTCAGACCCAATTTTAAGAGAAATGGTGTGATTGGAAGCAGAAACGTGGACCTTCTTTTAGAGGAGAAAGGAAAGGGCAGAAGACGTGACTGCATCCAACTATTAGAGAGAAATAGACTGGTTGCATTTGAAAGAATGATTTTACATGAAAGGTAAATCAGGAACGAGAATCATGCCTGGGTACTCCCGTCATAATAATAACTGCAAACAAAGCACAGAAACACAGTACTCTGAAGAAATATCAACTGTCCTGGTTTTACAAAGCAAACAACATCTAGTCAAAGTCCACAACAAACAAACAAAAAAAATAGCAGAACAACAACAAAGCTGAGGGAAAGAAAGAAAGAAAGAAAGAAAGAAAGAAAGAAAGAAAGAAAGAAAGAAAGAAAGAAAGAAAGAAAGAAAGAAAGAAAGAAAGAAAGAAAGAAAGAAAGAAAGAAAAGAAAGACATGACTAGAGAAATAATGAGTCAGAGAGAGAGAGAGAGAGAGAGGGAGGGAAGAAGGTCGCTGGAGAGTGACAGACTGAACATCCCAGCAGTCAGATAGTCCCGTTAAGTGGACTGAATCCTCAAGATGGAAGAAGTGAGAAACAAGGGATAAAGAGGAAGAGAGAGACTGGTGGGAGGATGGACTGCGCTCGTTTGTTAAATGGCTGACAGGAGCAAAAGAATACAGACAAAAAAAAACATCACAGAGGGAGGTCTGGAGAAACACAATGAGGATCAGAGGTCAGAAGGCAACAAGAAAACAAAGAAGATTGTTCGGCAAACATACCTAACAAAATGTTAATTGTAAGTTTGATAGTTAAAATGAGGCTTAAAGGGAAAGTTCAACCAAACCGGATCTTGTTTTAAACCTTTATGACTTTCTACAGACTATTTAAATTCATCCTCCCTTACACGGTTACCATTTACATCTCATATCATTTGTAAACTCTTGCATTACCAAGGCAACAACTAACACATTTGTATTACATTCCAAACTTTTTTTATATCAGCCCCACAGTGGAAAACTAAACCATATCTGTACCAGCTGGGCTAGATCGGCGTGGAATGAAATGGTTAACCAACAACAACGGCTTAGACAACAGTGGAAAAGTGGCTAGTTTTGGATGAACTGCGCCTTTAAATTCCAAACTTTCAAAGTCACCTAGACAAGCTCCAGTTCTCCTTGGGAGAACAATCTCGGGAGAACTTAATTTGGGTGATTCACACATTTTTAGTTATTTTACAGTATTTCTTTTCAAGTATGCTGACCTTATAAAATACTACATAGAACATACACTAGCATTCACCAAATGTACCCAACAGAACTCACAGGAGACGGGCAAAATTATCTTAAAGGTCACCGCTGTTTTTCTCTGACAGCTCGCTACATTGGGCATGCTAATGACATTAGCGTTCTCTGAGGAGCGCTGTGCCGCTCGCGCTTACAGGAATAAGATAATTCAGCTCGCTGTGACTGTGCTGTAGTTACTGTATCTGGTTTGGAATGAGGCTGCACAAAAAAACTAGGCCATTTCTGGTTGGCTAGGATCCAGTCCGGCTTCCATCACGTCGTGGACTGGCACGACATTCTGCGGACCAGGTGCAAGCCGCTCAGGAAGAGGAGGAGAGGAAAAGAGAGTGAAAGACAAGGGCAAACTGGCGCTAACGTCATTCCTAACTACAACTGAGTGCAGGGATTAAGAGTGTGAAAAGGATGTGAAAGTGAAAAGAGGGTGGTGGGGATATAAGAGAAAGCATAGAGTAAATAAAAAAAACGAGATAAGTCATCACATCAGACGTCCTCTGGAAACGAGGGACTATATTTCACAGCGATGTCAGTCCGACAGGGCAGAGGCTTAACGTCTTTAATAAGCCGTGTCGACTCACAAGGGCATCGCTGGCCTTGCTGATCGATACAGGATCAATATAGAGCAAAGCCTCACTTCCTTGTCTGCCTCTGGCTAGCCGACTCCAGATGGACACGCAAAGGACAGTGAGAAAAAAAAAGGGGGGGGGGGGGGGGGGGGCAGAGGAAGGACGATCTTTTAAACAGTATCAGTCACTTCATAAAAGAGTGAGTGAGAGAAACCGAGGCTAATAAGAGGGAAATTGTCTCCTGCATGATTTGTGAATGATGACCAGGGCTACCGAAGGTCACATGGTTCGTCACAGACAGCGGTTTTAATTTTCGCTCCCGTGGAGCATAACGTGTAGCATAATGATACAATTACTGACTAAAAGCCTGTTCACACCAAGGACGATAACTATAACGATAAAGTTTTAAAAATGGTTCTAAGTGTATGAGAATAGGGTCCACTTTAAGCTATAACAATATTGACAGAGAAACGATATTGTTGGAATCACTTTTAAGGTTGGGACACATGATCAAGCGTTTTTGAGCGTTGGTCGGCTTAGTTTTTTGTGTGTGTGTTCCGCACCGCTGCCTCTAGTCGGACGCCATTTTTGGACCATTTCAGCATGTTGAATTGACACTGGGCCGTCGGTGAGAGAGAACTCTGATTGGTTGTTCAGCTTAGCGAACGAGCCAGTGCACAAAAATAAAAGCGAAAATGATGAAAGCAAGTGAAGACGGCAGAGAAAGAAGGCTGTTATAATTATACATCTTACCTAAGCATTCGAATACATGATTATTTCTAACATGAGGCGAAAACAGTCCTATTTCGTCACCAGTTCTTTGACTTTGACAGTTTGTGTCTCAGGCTTTAGAATAATTTTTTCCAGCTGATGTACAATAAAAACACTGAGCGATAAAAAGTCAGAATCCATTCGTTAAATGAGATCGAGTGTTTAAAGCAGTAGAAGCAGTTTCCTCTTAAAATAAGCAGAACGTTATTGTGCATAGGTGTGGATGCTAATAATTAGCCCTGTTATCGTTATTTATTTATATGGTTATCATTCTTGGTGTGAGCTGGCATGTGTGTATGCACCTAAAATGACAATGAAATGGAGCATGATATCGCAGGACTGAGATTTTTTTAGCATTACTCATAATATAATGCAACTCTCCGTTGTGGGATTCACGTCTCGCTTATGTAGCTATTCAGAGGCACCGCTATCCAGCCAGACACGTTCTTTCACGCAACCTCTCTCCACACTCCGCTGTGCCCAGTGTGCGAGGGCGCTCGCAGCGAGGAGTCCTGAAACCACCGGCATGCTAAATTTATGAGACAGCACGAGTGTGCTTTTAAAAAATCCTCAGGAATCAGAACCACTTTCACCCCCCTCGTCCCTCCCTCTGTGAACCTCTTAGGACAAACACACGCTCATTCCACTAAAAGAAAGGAAGCCTTTCAGTTACTTCATCATCTGATGTTTCTGCCTCAAATGATAAAGTATCTAAGTATCTGCATGTGTTAGAAACACTCAGTAAGACGTATATTGCTATTTTAAATGTTCATTTCATGCACATATGTAAAAAAAAAAATTCTGCTGATGCTAGAAATTATACATGGCAGTCTGATTAAAAACCAATGATTCAAACTATACATTAAATGAACAAAGCTACTGTATGATTTTAGTAGGCTTTAAATATAGCGCGCAAGCCAATTTAACCACTTTAAATGTGCTTTTTGTTATTTTTAGCCTGCTTGACTTTTAACCCAAAGGTTGTGGGTTCGATTTTTAATACCGGCAGGAAATGACTGAGGTGCCCTCGAGCAAGGCAACTAACTCCCAATCACTCCCTGGGCGCCACAGTGAATGGCTGCCCACTGCTCCGGTGTGTGTGTGTGTGTGTGTGTGTGTGTGTGTGTGTGTGTGTGTGTGTGTGTGTGTGTGTGTGTGTGTGTGTCCACGGATTGCAGTGTGTGTGTTCACTACTCACTACTCCTAATGTGTGAGCACTAACTTGGATGGGTTAAATGCAGGGGACAAATTCAGAGTATGGGTTACCATACTTGGCCTTCACTTTCATTCATTCAGAATAGAGCAAAATTACATTCTACTAAATATGAATCTTTATACTTTATGGAAAATTAAAGTTACTGTGGAACATGAGAGTTAAATGATGAAAACTCAGTGAAAAACCTCAGTGAATATAGAGTCAACAAACCAGAAAGAGGAGCTACAGTCAGCATCCCAAAAACCTTCAGGGTTTCAATGTTAATCATAAAACGAACTGGATGGCATTCTGTCTAGAGGGGCCGAATGCTCATCATGTCCTATTCCTTTTTATGCCATTTGGCTTCACGTTTAAAGAGAGCAGATCTGTGGTTATTTTCCCTATGAGTAGACATGCCCTATTACAGCAACCTGGCAACTCTCAAAATTCCTATATCAATCTGGCAACCAGCGCAACTGGCTCCTGGAAGGTCACTGATCTCCCAGCATGCAATAGGACAAGGGGGTAAACTTAGCCAGCATGGGGTGTGATAACATTGTTTTTGTGTGTGTCTCGCTGAATCATGTTTTATCTCCATTTTAAATGCATAAAAACAGTAACAGTTCCACCACAAGATCATAAGGCACTTTTCGAAGTAGATGGTAAACCACAGCAGGAGCAGAACCCTACTTTCTCATTCCTCCTGCCACTTGTTTCAGTTCTCACCATCTTGTCAAAGCCACAATGGTCGGTTGGCTTTCCTTCGCCAGGCGAAGGACTAAAATATGAGGACCAATTAACTGGACATATCAACCCCATGAATCTCTAATACCGTAAAAGCATTCTGAGATCTGACATCTGCTGAACCAGTGAGAGCGGAGTGGAGCGAGAGAAAGAAAGTGACAAGAATAGAGCGAGGCAGTCAGAAAAGAAATGCTTGAAAGAGCCTTGTCCTCTAAGTGCTTTGAGGACCAGGCGAGATTCATTTTAGCTCCATTTTTGAACGAAGAAAAAGCGATTCTGAAAATAACCCTGACTACAAAAGTTACTTATATTATATATCACCCGTCACTCATAAGTCAGACACCGTTGTGTTCCATGGATATCGTACGAAGCTTGGCGGAAAAATCTCCAGTGTCCGTATTAGTGCAGGTTGATGTTAATTACAAGGTCAGTCATTGATTTCGGCAGACTTCATTCCCAGAGCTGCATGTCAAACACAGACTTGCGACAAGTGTTAAAAGCTTTGGTTCCCCCGTCCACAAATCCCCCAACACTCATCCAGCCTTATCTCTACAAGCAACCAGAATGAGAGATCCACAATCACTGATGGCTCCCTTCACCCGCACACACAGCTACTGGTTCCCAAAACCGCCTCATAAAGGTTCTTTATCAGCATCTATAGTACTTTCTAAAAAAAAAGTGGTTCTTCAGCGGTTCTTCATGGGCCACTTTTAAACCACTTTTAGTGCTATTTAGCACCATTTTTGTTTAGAGTGAAGAACCCATAACATCCGTTAGAGCTGCAAGATCAATCGTTAAAAGATCGATCTCGATTCACTCACCCGCAATCTTGTTTCTAAATGACAACGATTTGACTATGTCCATTACATTTTTGAAAAGTACGATCACAGCGAAAAATCTGATCTTCATTGGTGCTGCTGCTGATTAAAGCAGTTGTCATGTATAAAACCGCTTCACAAACCACACAGTACCATTATTTCTGTGCTACAAACATTCAAAGTCTCACAGAAGTACTGCGATAAAAGTTTATAATTCGGATGTAAACACTGATGTCTACAGTAGCGTAAATAGAGTAAATCACCTTTTAAAAGTAATGACCCTTAAAATAATGATTGTATCAAGTTCATTGTTACACCAGTAGGTGACAACAAATGATTTAAAATTGTATTTGTCATTGAATAATTGATTCAAGATATTCATTTTAAAAAATAAAATCTGATAAACCAAGTGAAGTATTTATGAGTGAGTCATTGAATCATTCATTCAAATTAATAATTAATACTAATTAAATGTTTTTAAATTGATAGCAGCAATTGACATTTTGTCAGGACCTCTAGTAAATAACATGTTATTTACAGTTGTCTATTCAGAATCATGAGAGAATCTATTTTTGATCACTATTTCAAACAAAGAAACCGTGATTGTCAATTTATCCAGAATTGTGCAGCTGCAGAATCTTTCCACAGCACAAAAGGTTCTTTATAGTGACATTTTTTTATTTAGATTATTAAAATGTTCTTTACATATAAGAAAAAAAATGGTTCTTTTAAGAATTGTTCACTAAACGGTTCTTTAAAGAACCCGAAAAAATCCCTTTTGAAACCTTTATTTTAAAGAGTAGCCTATACCAAGATAACCTTGTGTAAGAGTGTTTGCAGGAATGCAGCATTTTTTAAATCAATGTTCTTTCCACAGTCTTTCAGTTCTGTCTGCTTCTACACCTCCTCCCACGTTCTTTCACCAGCTCAGACACTAATAAACAGCGTGGCCTTGAGGTCAGCGTGAGGTGGGGCGGGGGGGGGGGGAGATTTGAATACACCAATGGCAATCATCGCTCAAACAAAAGCAAGCGGATAAGGACGGCAAGGGACGCAAAAAGAAAGGAAGGGAGGGAAAGAAATGGAAGAAGATGAGAGAATGGCAGCTGGAAAACCTTCAGAGTCGGTTCAACTTTTGTTTGCATGCTCCTCAGTTTCTGGAAACGGCAAACAATGGAGACCGTCTCGCCTGTTTACTCAACACTTCTTCACTGTTTAACCCACTTGAGCTAGGCGCTGTTCCAATCGCTGTGTGCGCTTGTTAGTGTGCGCCTGTAACTGCTGTACTCACACAGTTTAGAATAAGGTCATCTTGGCCTCCGCCTCCATCATCGTAGCAGCCTAACATTTTCCCCAACCCCCTCCTCCTCCTCTCACTCAAACAAACACACACACACACAGACCACTTGATGCATTCAGCCAGAGACGCTGCTACAGTAGCCCCCCTAACCCTGGCTTTCAATGAAAACACAGCATCTCCATGGCAACGGGTTCAAGCATTTTTTGACCCGTGTTCACTAGGAGGGTATTATAACACAATCAGTAGCTGCTATTGTGCAGATCTCTGCTGCTCCCAGTAGCCTACATTTCAGTCTGCAACTAAGAAAGATGAACCGGCTCAAGTTTTACACTCATAAAACTAGTTAAACCTATTTCCTGTCCGTATAGCTCTTAATTTAAAAAGCAATAATGAGGTTATTAAAATAAGGCTTTAATATTGGTGTGCATGATGTTGGGCTGATTGTTTTTAATAGGCACGCAATGAAAATGAGTCTGCAGGGGCCACTGAGTCGAGCTCACAAAACAATGCTTTGACCCTTTAAATATTTTGCAACTGCTGTGTATAAAGGCAAAAGCTCCCAGGACACTGAACTAAACGGATGCGAAGGGAAAGGGAAAAAAAGAAAACACAAGGCCTGTTTATACTGTTCGCTTAAGCGAGGCAATCATGACCCCTTCTTCCGCTGCTATGTTCATAAATAAAACAAATCCTTTGTTTCGTTATTCTAGTTTTCCTCCTGAAGTGCAGCCGATGTACTGTGAAATGGGCCCAGGCAGAAGAGGTCCAGACCATGAATAAGTTAAAGGAGTAAATTGCTTTTTTTCCCCTTATTTAGTTACGACAAAGTACTGCATCCTGTGATGTCACAAACCTTTACCACATCATATCCTCTTAATACATAATGTATTTTACTATACATTACAAATTTGCCATATATAAGACTATTCATACCTTTCATTATAATCAAAACTAACAAGTTCTACTGAAAATATTTTTTACGGTGATGTGTGTATGCTCGGTTAGACACTCACACCAGCCCAGCTCACTCGCTGTCAGGTGTTGTGCACCTGCGGACCATGGCATGGCAACTGAATAATTAAACTGCAAAGACACTGAGGAGCAGCTGAATATACGATCAAACGGCTGAAGTGGGGCGAAATATGACGATACAAAAGACGGTATACCGGCAAATTGATTGATCGTCGGTCAAATAAATTAGCCTAACTGACTAAAAATTCAACAACATGACGTTTTGAAAGTGATATTTAAAGCTTTCAGAGATAAGATTAAAATGACACTAAGTTGAAACCCATTTTATATAAATAAAAAAATACAAATACAAATACAACGAAACACCCTGTTGCTTGATATATTTATTTAAGTTAACGTTACGTGTCCTTTCAGTTGGAAATAATATGATATGATAAGAAATGAGATAAGACTCAAAGGACGTGAGGAATAGGGAGAAATCTGGTACGAGGGAGAGAGTGCACTGAAGGACGATTGGATAATGTCCATAGTTTCGTAAACAAACACACCTGTCAACACGTATGAGAAAAAAAGCACTTCCCAAGGCCACACCTAGAGAAACATGGCGCTTATCGAAACCAAACTCATACAATATCCAGGGGAAAGAAACCAGATGAATGAACCAAACCGGAAAGTTATTTTCCCTCATACTATAACTCTGGCTTAGTTAATAATGTTATTTCAAGAAGAATATAGTCATGAATGTAACGTTAGTCAGAGTTCAGTGAGAGATGTGCGCGCGCACGATTAAGATATAGTTAGCCTACTGAAGGATATTTATATATTATGACTCCCGACTATCGCTTTGATTGAGTCTATCTATTTGAATGAAAGTGATAGAGAACAATGTGATTTATAACCGGCAACAATTTGTGATTCCTTATACTATTTATTTAAAGATCATATTATATGTCTTACCTTGAATAATTAGGAGAAGGAGTGCGATTAACAGTCCTGACATGTTCATCGGAGGGAAGGGTGGACAGTCAGTCCACCTTTACAAAAACTGTCTGTTGTCCCGCTTGTTGAACTCGTTTAATCGAGACGGTCAGATGGAGATAGAAAATGTTAGGTGGTTTCTCTAGTTTCTTTCAATGGGCGAGCAGAGAAACTTAATGTTAAGGTGCGTCGCTGAAGCCTGTTCAGCAGTCCCTCCTCTTGAGTTGGTTTACAATCTAGCGTCCGAAATCCCTTTAAATCGTATAACCAGCTTCTGTCCTCCGAACTGCGGTGTCAGGCGGCCAGGTAAGAAGCGTCCTACAGGTGAATAAATATCCAATAAATGTATGTGAGTGAGTTGGAGGTTTCTCGGACTCAGACAGCGGAGTCTCAAACCTGTCGCCTTGGGATCGGACTCTGTTGAAACTCTATCAGGAGCGCGAAGCTCATTGGACACAGTCGTGTGATGTCATGCCGTACGTCACGCTAAATTTAAACCAGGCAGTCACCTAAAATCCAGTGGAGTTGGCTCGGTACTTTCCAGAAACTAGAAGGTTTTGACCATTATACTCCTTTCAGTTTCAGGCAACTAAACTATAATTCGATCCAATCATGACAGGAATTGTCCTACTTTCATTCAACAGTTCTTATGTTTCGACAGTTTCGTCTTATAAAGTGCTGTAACCTATTCACTAAATACCAGAGCCCTACACTGTATTAGCCTACACACTTCGTCATATAATGACGAAACTCCCTGTGTATTTCCTTTGCCTTTTTTTCTTTTTCTTTTTGATGCTGGCGTATATTCTGGAAAACAACAACATTTAAACCAGTCTAACTCTTTATGTTGGTTTTCCCGCACTCTTTTTTTGTATCAGTTCTTACTGGAAATGTGCTTTCTCTTCATTTCTAAAGCTTAGTTGCCAATGTAATAGCAGATATAAAATCAGCAAAATAAAGTTGAAATGGAACAAGTAATATGCGCAGAAATATATTTTGGGTGAGTTTAGTTGCGAGATGGTTGCGAGTTGAGGGTGAACTAGTAAAGTGGCTCTAGCGCTCCCCTTGCTGGTAACACTACAGACACTACAGCCAACCATATCATCATCGTTGAAACATACATGGGCACATTTTACCATTGCATCGGAGTTTTGCATATCTGCATCTCCGAAAGAACATTGATATTGTTCATAATCTATGCTGTGGCTCACACAAGGGGAAATACAATCACACTGAACAAAACTATATGTTTTAGTGAGATCAGTTCTGTCCTATATGGGCAGAAGTGCTTGACTCTATTCCGTTGCTGTCACTTCCACACCCCATTAAATCAAAACTGAAGCATCTCTCTCTTTATTCATTCTCTCTGTCGTTTGCACTGGGCCAATGACACGTACAGGAGGCTACTTTGACTCTCATTAGCTGCTTTGCCCTAGTTTGCTCTCTCTGAAGTTTCTCTTCCCCAGCTCATTTACCCCTATACCGTCTTTTCTCCATTTCAGTTTTCTTTATTTTTATCTCTTTTCTTTAGACCCTTTCTCATTCTTTAGCTCAGAGGTGATTAGAAGCTAAGCTGGTAATGGGACTTGGAGGTGCTGATAAGTCTGTTAACTTTAATTAAAGACATTTACAGGGATGTAAAGACATTTAGCCAGAAGCTGAAGACCATTTCTGATTACATCTCTAAATCCCTTTTCTTATGCTCTCACTCTCTTTCTCTCTCTTTTTACAAGAATATTCCCACACTCTTGGCTAACGGTCCACTCTGTTCAGTTTTATGACCAGCCAACATTTCCTACGGTTTGCAGTTCAGAAATTAGCATTTTTATACTTATCCTATATGATCTATTATAATATTTTGTACTTATATGATCCTTGTTATAGCCAGAAGCATGACTATGTGACTGCAGATAAAAACACTGACTTATCTCATTATGATACTGTAGCTGCATATAAATGACTGTGTTCTGTTTATCAGCCTCCATGTTTGTATTATTGCTTCCGTTTTTTATGTGTGTGTTGACATTTGTTGTGTTTATCAGCTTCTGTCACATGTTGTTGTCAGCACTTATAGTGTCGGGCCATTTTCCTTTCTCATGCTTGTGGTCAAATGCGAGAAAAGAAGACATACACTTGCACTTTAGCTAGCTACTATTAATGTTGTTTCCTAGCAGCACCATGGGGAACTATTTGCATGCTTTCATACTTGTTTGTTTTGGTTCATGCTTTATCATCTCTCCGCTCATGGCAGGTATGAAAATCTATCTAAACAAATTTAAAAGCTTGTTATATAACGATAAAGAATACATGCAACATATAACATATATATATATAATTTGTTTATTGTGTTAAATCAGTTATACTGAAAATGCAACTTTTCAAGTTGAACTTTAGGCAACCTAAAGTGAAGAAATATTACAGTCTTCAAAGAGAACTCATCATCTGCACATCTATATGATTTAATATTATATATATAACTCTCTCTCTCATATATATATATATATATATATATATATATATATATATATATATATATATATATATATATATATATATATATATATAACTCTCTCTCTCATATATATATATATATATATATATATATATATATATATATATATATATATATATATATATATATATATTATTCTGGGAAGCAACATGTTCTGAACAGCTGCCTTCATATTTGATCACATTATTGTAAGGCAGGAAAAGGGTTCAACAGAAAAACCTGAGAACAACGCATTAATATAGCAAATCTTATATAATCCAATTATTGTGTATGTGTGTGCAAAAAAAATAAATAGATATATAGATATTTTTTACAGCTATCACTAGTATATCGGTTTTTTTTCAATTATTTGGCCTGAAATGAAATAAAGTTAAACCTGAAAAGTTAAATTTCCAAGTATAACTCATTTAATTATACCGGGAAAAAAATCAAACGTAGGAGTGGGACTCTCTTGATATCTCGGTCATCTAAATGAACCACAGAGACACTAAATTGAATTGAGCTTATATTCATGCGCTGATTAACATAGATAACTGCAGCTTATACTGCACTACAGGGGTTTTCACACTGTGGTTTGGGGAACTGCATGGGGTCTGCAAGGGGAATTATGGGGCTCCACAGAAAATTAGCAGGGAACTTTATGTAAAAAGATAGACTTACAGTGTCATTATTTAAAAAAAAAAAAAAATGTCTTGCCCAGCAGGAAAGTTTTTCAAGTTAATGTCTTGACTGAATTAAATTAAATAAAATAATTATATATATATAATGTTTTAAATGTCATGCTTTTCAGTAACTGTGTGTCTGTGTGTGTGTGTGTGTGTGTGTGTGTGTGTGTGTGTGTGTGGGTGTGTGTGTGTGTGTGTGTGTGTGTGTGTGTGTGTGTGTGTGTGTGTGTGTGTGTGTTTGTGTGTGTGTGTGTGTGTGTGTGCGTGTGTGCGTGCGTGTGTGTGTGTGTGTGTGTGTGTGTGTGTGTGTGTGTGTGTGTGTGTGTGTTGACTTCTTGTGTTTAAAAAAATATGATCTTCAGGTAATCTATGGAATGATGTGGTCATGGTACGTGAGGACTCATCTGTCACCCTATCCTGCTTTGATTCACCACCCAAATCTTCTGTACTGGTTACCTGGAAGATGATGTCAGCGAGGGAGGATCGCTGGTCATATTTGTTATCGGCCAACTGCATCGATGGACAAACAGATGGACGCAGTAGCAGAGTGTTTGGAGGCAGGGCTTTTGAGATCTCTGCGGATGCCTCTCTGATCTTCAGGGCTAAAGCAGCTTCTCAAGGACGCTACTCCTGTGTGATAGAACAGGACGACAAGAAGCTACAGGAGAGGATTGTTCTGCTCGCTCTGATTAAATGTAGACTACACAACCCCACCATGCACACCACATTCTTCATGTCTCAATGTGTCTGATATCTCCAGGCATTCTCTCCCTCTCTTTTGCAGTAACTCTCACTCCCACGCCCCCTGTCACAGTGGACAGTACACTGAGACTGGTAGCTCAGGTGTCTCCCTCCTCCGTGGCTGCCTGGGGAACGTGGGTGTCTTCCTCGGGGGAACAGCTATACACTGAAATCTCCCATGACAAGGGCAGTCTGCTCAGCAAGCTGCCTCGCATCACCAGTAAAGACGCCGGAGTCTATACCTGCAGAATCCGTGTCCATGGTAACAATGACACGTCTGTCTCGGAGCACAGGGTGAATGTGACAGTGAACGGTGAGATTTGAAGATATTTTGTGAAAACACGCTAGTCAGATAATCTGCTTAGTAAATGTTATCTTTTAAACACATAACCCATCATTCTGTACAGAAAATTCCACCAATCAGAGAGTCTCGGAGAGCAAATTGCCCCAAAATTCACCTTTTTGTATTACTCCGCTTGTCAGTGTTGAGTGACCCATTTAGATCATTCACTCAACTGATTTGTTTAGAGCACTGATTCATTCAGAAAAGAAACAAGTGACAGGCTGACTCTGAATACTTAAATCAAAAACATTATATGAAAAGACTATGTCCAAATTCACAGTATTCATAAAACATTAGCCAACAAGGACTGATGACTTACTATTTCTGGTGAGATTGTGAAGTACGCATCGAATGTACACTTTATATCCCCTGAGGCCACAGGAGATGATTTGTGAATGATATAGTTAAGTGAGTACTGACGCTGGGGCGCATGAATGTAATACTTCTGAATTGCATTCATACCACTCACATTTGTATGTATCAAATGTACTTTTAAACGTTCACAAAGTAATTACTTATTCAGCAGCGGTTTCGGACACAGCCACAGTCTTTATGAGTCATTGAATTATTCACTTACCAAGTCATTCAAAAACACTGATGAATACATAGCTGTGTGTTGCTTGCAGAAGCAATGGTTGATTTTACGTGGACTGTGTTTGTAACTATATTTACTGATGAAACAAAAGTAGACAGTACTGTAACTGCCAATACTGTGTCTAAAATGTAGATCTCTTATTATTATTTAATACAAACAATGTTAAAGATCTGAGACTATATACAAAAAAGCAGGGAATATCTCATCCTCATTACAAACAGCATCTAACTTCCTCTCTCTCTCTATCTCTCTCTCTCTCTCTCTCTCTCTCTTTCTTTTTCTCTTTCAGACAGAGCTGTGTTTTCTTTCACAGACGTGACACCTGGTAATAGGCTCTTTTGTTACCGGAATACTATTGTGAATAAAATGGGACCGTCCTTATGTGCCATTTACCCAGCCTACACTAGTCAAACCTAAATATTCTCCTTCAGGTTATTTTAACTAACTGAACAGTGAATTGTTTTCAGCTAACCTCAACGTGCTTTAATTATTGATTGATTGTACAACAATTTAATAAGCTATTTTGGTTTGTTCTTCCCAAATTTTGTGTCAGCACATGGTTAATCAGGGTTATTAAATCTGAGAGGAGAATGTTTCTGAAGAGCTTTTGCTGAGCTTAATAACATAATCCCCATTTTCATGCCTGTCTCGTTTCTGATATCTCCCATATGACTTTGCTCTGGGACTCGTAATGTTCTATTCGCTTGACTGTGTCAAGAACAAAGAGGCTAAAGTGACTCGCAGCACAGTGGACGGGATCAGTTCAAATTGACGATATTGTTCTTGTATCACAGTCCATTTTTCACTCGATTGGCTTCTTCAGTTTCTTTTTTATACTCCTTTGCCTTGTACTCCGTATTTCGGACTCTTGTGTTGAATGAGTCTCTTGCCCTATGTCACTTTATCTTTCTTTGTAATCTCTCCTACCCTGTGTCCTCTACAGGAGGCTCAAGGTCTATGGCAGCCCTCTCTTATTCACTGGTCACTCTAACCTGTCCCCCCATTCTTGGTGACTATGTGCTGCTCTACTGGGAGTATCCTGATTCAAAAAGAATGGAGCTCATATTTCAGTTTGACCGCTGGAGGAGGAGCTCCACCAACACCACCAAACACCACCTCCATTTGATAGACCCCGCCTCCCTGGCTGCTGTTGGGAACTTCTCCTTCCTGTTAAGCCCAGCCCTGCAGCATGGAGGAGTCTACTTGTGCGAGGTCTTCCTGGATGACAAAGTTTTCAGCCAAGGCAACACACTGAGTGTTTTACATGGTAATATTTTTTATGTACATCGAGACTTTTTGACATGACATCTATGATGGATGTGTGATATTATAAAGGAATCATCAATCAAACATTAACAAATCATTAAATAATTATGAATAAATGAATTTATTAAATCTATAATACAATATTAATATAATATTAACGTCAGCATAAAACAGAAATTCCTTTTCTTCCCTATTGTGATGTATGTCCAAGTGAAACAACTTCCTGATCGACGAAAGGACGGGACTTGATTTAGTTTTTTTGGGGAATTGGTTGTATAACTGCCATTCTAACAGAATGATGGTTGCAGTAAGCGCTCGACAAATAGGGATATAAAAAAAAGAACAGTCTGATGTAATCAAAAATCTCAGGAGACAGAAAATGAATTGACAACCACGCAAACTGAAATGATGCAGAACAATGAACTGAAATAAGGGCTTAAACCCCCAATAATTGTACCCCTTAAAACTCATCCTTGATCACCAAAATGGCATATTTAAAAGTTTTTTCCTGTGAAACTTTTATTTACGCCTTACAATTGCTTAAATCTAACTCTACACCCTTGCTTCATGTAGTATACGTGGAACCATGAATATGCTAATTGAATGAATATCAAACCCTCTCCCAGTGGCTTACATTATTGGCAGTTTAGTGTTAAGTGATTCATTTACAGCAAAAAAAAACTTACATCATGCTTTCATGTACGAAAACATTAATTTTGTCTTAACTCAGACATGCTCATTACCGACACATTTCCCGTCAGTTTATTTCCGTGAATTGTATGTGTGCAATGTGTGCAAAGGATTGTGGGTGATTTAAGGCCGCGAAGGATACATCCGATGCATCCTTCAAAATGGGCCTAAAGAAGGACGCGAAGCGAAGGCTGCCTTCCAAGGAGCCTTTAAAACGAGATGGCCTTCAGTGACATTTGATGACGTGGCAGCCGAGATATGAAGCCTTCATGCTTCCGTTTGAGAAACACCCAGAGAAAACTAACCAGACTAGAGTATAATCCTGACAGTCTGTCACTGATTATGATTAAAGATTAGGTGAGCACATTAATTGAAAAAAAAGGGGGGAAAAAGCACAATATAATATGCACTATGCACAAATAAATAATTAATAATAAACACTGCATGGTGACTTTATTTTTTTATATTTATTTAATTTAAATATAGTTTATTTTATTTTATAAAATCCTATCATTATTTCACCCTTATGTCATTCCAAACCTGTTTCTCCAAACACTCATTCACTGATTCGTAATGTTGCATGTTCTTGCATCACTGGTCTTGAATTAATTTAATAATTGCACAAGCTGTTATATCAATCACAGTAGTTCCGCATCTAAGAGTCAATCAGTCAGTGTCTTGACTTTCATCTTTCGCTCCCCTTTTTAATCCGATCTCCCTCCCTTGTTACTTTAATCTCGTTTCCCCCTTATGTCCTCCCTGCTCTCCTTTTCCTCACTCAATTCTTTTACTTTTGTCTCTTCTTTCTATATATATCCCTCTCTCTAACATAATGTTTTTAGTAGGCCTCATTACAGATCTCATTATGCGTAATTACACCTGCCCGTTGCCGCTGACAACTCTGTGGGTTGTGGGATTACAGTTAAAAACTGAGCTCAATTAGCTCAGGATTGATGCTGCTTTGTGTTTGAGGAGACACTGTACATCAGTCACAGTCAACCGCAGCTGACCGGCTACACCCGTCTGTTTAATGAATATATATCATTTTAACCCTTCACTGACCATCTTCTGCGTTCATTTCTCGGTCTGTTTCACCTTCAGGATACATCAAGCCATCCCTCACCGCTCTGGATCTGAATTGTATGTACTCAGAGCGATCTCAGGTCAAAACTGCAAAATGGTCATATGTTCAGGATCCCAGTCGCAGGATTCTGCAATCAGATGCTGTTTTGGGCCGGATCACAACCTCTGTAGCGCTTCCTGTGACCCCTGAGACGGCAGGACGTTATGCCTGCACTCTGTATCTGAAAAATGGAAACTCAGTGCAATATATGTTCACCGTCACAATGGCCAATATAGGTGAGATAAATATGTATTTCTCACTCTCTGTCTGGCACTTTGCTTCTTCAAGGTATCAACACTTACATTTAAAAACGTGAAAATTGACAGGATGCAGGTGCATATTTATTCCAAGGAGTTATTTTTTGTTTCGTGTGATAGGCCTTCAGTGTTTCATTTGATTTTATTATGAATGAATGACAGTAACATTTGTTAGTAGAATCATAGGTCACCGGAGAGGTCACATTTTATAATGCAGCACAATTAAGTACCTTGACCAATCAATTTCATGAAACCCAACTCCATCATTATAGATTATTTCAAACGTGGCTCATGAATCTCTAGAGCAGCAGGGTGCAGAAAATAGATCTTCTGCAGTTCTGCTATTGGAAAGGGACTAGTTTACTCAACATCATTTATTTATTCATTTATTCCAAACCTGAATAAATGTAAATTTTCAATGGAACATAGAAAGAGAGAGAGAGAAAAAATAGTTCCTATTTTTCTTGAAATTACAATGAATAAAGGCTTCCAAACTTCAAAATATGCACGTATCAAGCCATCCACACAGAAATAGAGGAGTGTTTTTAAGTGGAACTGGGTTTTTAGAAAGTGGTGTCATGCACGAGATGCTGTAAAAGAAGCGAGACACAAGTGCAATGGTTAGACACGTCCATCCAACACATGTTTATATAAAAACAGGAAAAGCAGTGCAGTGGAAATGAAAACAACGCATAGCAGAGGGTAGTGGAACAGGGGGGGAGTGCTCTTTTTTGAACGGCCCCTAAAAGTGGTCCTATCATAGGTTAGGGTCATATGATAGGTTTGTCTGAAGAACAATGTCAGACCCATGAATGAATCGTTCTTTTGAGTCAGATCTTTGCAATGAATTATTTATTCATGTATCGGACATCCCTGCTTCTGCTAGTGTGTTCCGTTCATTATATCAAGGTTATGAATGAACGTATTTTGTCAAATGAAGTGAACTTCAACAGATTTCCTGTGCTCGGGGAATAGAGAGCAGTGAACACTCCAGAGGCCTTATCAATCGGAGCGCAACTGTGAATTCGCCAAAGAGAGATAGAGCAGATGTCAAGATATTCAGTAAATAATGACTTGTGCCAGATTCAGACTACACGATCAGCCTGATTTTGGCACAATCTGCTTGATAGTGTTGTGGTGATTCGTAAACGACAAAAGGCTTTGGACGCAAGAATGGATCATTTTATCACGTATAGTGCGTCATAGTGGACGACACGACAACTGAAGCCGCGTCACGATGTCACACAGAATGGCATATTTTTTTTACAGTCCTCCACGACTGGTTCCGTCACATTTGTGGCGCTGACCAATAGAGTGGTGCAGTTATGACATCACTTTGCAAGCCAACCGGAGAAAACCCCAATAGGATTTTCCCATAGGCTTTTGGATTATCACTAAACACAAGATCTGTGATCAACAAAAGTTTATGATACTTACACGTTTTGTCCATCAATATAATTATCACAGATGAACACAACTTTTATGAATTATAAAGCCTAAATGCAGTCGCCAGAAGTAAAAAGCTAAAGTTAGGCTATAAACGAACTACATCACGGTCCCACGATTTCAAAGTCACCATTAGGCTACTAAGCTTCCAACAACTCTTTCAGATTTGATCTAAAAACATTTTCCCAGAATGTTTGCATTAGAATAGTTTATTAAGAGCACAATAATAAGGCTGTAAAGGCAGACTGAGTTTACCTGTTCGGCATGATGACGTTTAATCTCTTCGACAGCCTCTGTATAGTCCCATTCAGCCACTTGTTAACAATCGCCTTTTTCAAGACACCTAACAGCTACAAAAAAATCACGAGTGGGGTAATACTGATGTATTTTATGTCATAGAATAAAACGTGAAAGTGTCTTGAGCTTGTGTTCACCACAGACCTTATTTCAGCCATTTAATCAAAACCCCATTCAGAAACACTAATTGACTTCGGAACGATGGAACCGGAAGTGCTAAAATGCTAATTCACTTCCATGTTTTGGCCTACAAAGTGACGTCATACCTGCACCACTTTATTGGAGCACAGAACCAATACTTGGATTGTGTCCTCTGCATTTAACCAAGTTAACCACACATTCAGAGCAGTATTGATTTCTTCCGGTATTAAGAATCGAACTTAACCTTCGGTTGCTGCCGGAAGCTAGTTATTTTAGTTGATAAAGTTTTAAATACGCATCGCTTCACTTCAGAAGGCCTTTATTAACCCGCCAGAGCCATGTCAAGCACTTTTATCAGGAATGGATGCGCTTTGATTGACTTCCAATAACAAAAACCCATTCAAAGCTTGGAAGAGCCAGGACATTTTTTTATAAAACTCTGATTGTATTCGTCTGAAAGAATAATGTCATATACACCTAGGATGGCTTGAGGGTGAGTAAATCATGGGCTAATTTTAATTTTTTGGGAGAACTATCCGGCTCAGCTGTTCAGATTTTTTTTTAAACAAAATTTAATACACAAATATTTAATACATTCTTTCTTTCTTTTTTCTTCTTTTTTTACAGTTATTTAATATTTCCAAGAGTTGAAGTCATGATTAGAGAGTATTTTAACCACAGTAGTGTCATCATCAGATGTAGGCTAACATGTAAATAACATGTTAGACTCAGACTGTCATGCAATGATAGCAGCATCTGTTTGTTCGCTGTTTGCATAGCTAAATGATGCCACCTCACCATATGCAAAAACATGAAGTCAAAACCTTATTCTGTTTATTTCTCTTCCTCATCCTCCATATCTCTGCATCTGTCCAATACACGCACTCGTGGATATTTACTCATTACGTCATGTCTGCAGTTGGTATCGTCTCTTCCGTCCTTTCGCTCTGTGTTTGCCTCTAAAGTTACATGTCTCACTGTGGCTCCTTCATATCTAAGATAATCAATCAATCAATTTATTTTGAATAATTTATTTTTGAAGGTAATTAAATAATTTCTAATCATCCCTGTCTACTCACATTGACACTCTTGTTGAGCAGATCCAACAGTTTCTCCAGGCACTGCACTGCCACCTGCAGGTGAGTGTTGCTGTGTACACATACACACACACACACACACACACACACACACACACACACACACACACACACACACACACTTCTGCACACTGATGGGTAACCTAACTTAGCTTTTCTTTTTCTGTCTTTCTCACACTCCCCCCAGCAGAAGATGTCTCAGCATCCTCTTATGTTTCTTCGTTCTCATTTCTCCTATTTCTGATACCCATGATTGCTGTAGCTGTTGGGGTGTTGCTATGGAGACAGGGCTATTGCGTCACCCACCGAAGTAAGGTCCCACATTTGTCTTTCCCCCCTGCGTCCATCAAAGATCTGAAGGCTGTCAGTTCACCCTGGCAGAGGATGATGGACAGAGCAACCCACAATGGATTTGGTGTGATGTGATGTGAAACCCCTGTGTGTCTGTGTTCATTCCTGTAGGTGTCGAGCAATCGCTGTCTCACCACTCCAGAGATGTGGAGAACATCTATGAAAATCCTGACGATCTAAGACAGGTGATTGAAATGCGCAGCTCCTCCTTCTCTCCGTCTACCTTGCTGTTTCTCCTTCTCCCCCTGCTGTATTATTAAATCTATTTTTACTACCCCTTCTATCTTTCATTCTCTCTCTCTCCTTGTCTCTCTCTCTCTCAATGTATATCTATCTGTGCTCTATTATTAAATCTATTTCTTCCTTCCTCTTTCTCTCCCTCTCTTCTCCCAGCAGACACCTCCCCAAGGCGCAGTCTACATGGTGAGTTATTATAGTCCTTCTCAGGCAGAGCAATGACTAATAGTGTGTGTGTGTTCCAAAAAACAGGTCCCAACATTTTACAATCTGTTTGACAGTGAGTGTGTGTGTGTGTGTGTGTGTGTGTGTGTGTGTGTGTGTGTGTGTGTGTGTGTGTGTGTGTGTGTGTGTGTGTGTGTGTGTGTGTGTTTGTGTGTGTGTGTGTGTGTGTGTGTGTGTGTGTAGGTGTGTTTCATTCCAGTTCTGTCACGCCTGCATTAGTAATATTAGCAGATGAACCGAATCGAACCTCTGCCAAACTATAAATCTGAGATGTCTCCGCCCTTCTCATCCTTGTCCCTTTTTCTCTCTCTCTCTCTCTCTCTCTCTC